>NC_091296.1:9290156-9370156 GCF_038502225.1 Cherax quadricarinatus | reverse complement strand
CAACACTGGCGGGTGAGGTGTGTTACAGTGTGGCAACACTGGCGGGTGAGGTGTGTTACAGTGAGGTGGTGTGGCAACACTGGCGGGTGAGGTGTGTTACAGTGTGGCAACACTGGCGGGTGAGGTGTGTTACAGTGAGGTGGTGTGGCAACACTGGCGGGTGAGGTGTGTTACAGTGAGGTGATGTGGCAACACTGGCGGGTGAGGTGTGTTACAGTGTGGCAACACTGGCGGGTGAGGTGTGTTACAGTGAGGTGGTGTGGCAACACTGGCGGGTGAGGTGTGTTACAGTGAGGTGATGTGGCAACACTGGCGGGTGAGGTGTGTTACAGTGTGGCAACACTGGCGGGTGAGGTGTGTTACAGTGAGGTGGTGTGGCAACACTGGTGGGTGAGGTGTGTTACAGTGAGGTGATGTGGCAACACTGGTGGGTGAGGTGTGTTACAGTGTGGCAACACTGCCAGGTTAGTGTACATATAGTGTATAATGATACAGTGTGTATGATAGGACACAAGTAAATACATTAAGTACATCTTCATTAACACAACAACGACTCAAGTTACACACGTACTCTTCCACTCTTGTGTCCAGGTCGCCAGTGTAGTCTAAGAGCACCACCAGAGTTATTTAATAGTTTATCCTCATACACTTCCTTGTCTGCTGTAACCGAAGCTCTCGGTTTGCCCCTGAAGTTTACAACTGCAATTCGGTAGAAAAATCTCCTGGATGCCATCACCAGGAACCACAATCTTAATGACTGGGGTCCTGCAGGAAAGTTTTCTACACATCATGACTGTAGCTGTAACCTGTTAATCTTCTGTTGTCACTGGAAGATATATCACCACCCTGATAAACCTTGCCCTTAAAGACAGCATGACATTACAGCAAAGTTGGTGGTTCTGGAATCCTTTATACCAGTGATTATTGTGCAGTGGGCATCGTATCAACATCCATGGCCCCCAGATTATGCAGTATCTTACCAGAAGATATCAGTATAGAAGTGTAGAGGTCATGAAGAGGAAACTGGACAAGCATCTTCACCAGGTGCCAGATCAACCAGGCTGTGATGGATATGGGGATCAGTGGGCCACCAGCAACAACTTCCTGGTTGACCAGGCAAGCACCAGACGAGCCTGGTCCAAGGCAGAGCTCTGGGTGTAGAAAAACTCTCGGAACTCATCAAAGGTATATCAAAGGACACCAATACTTATCAGTCTATTACAGTGCAACTCCTGAATGACTGCACCAAGATCTCCCTATAGAAAACTCGTCGCTTCCTCCGTAGCTCTGAACACGGTAAAAAACTTTATAACCTGTTGCCAGGGCAACCTAGACCAGCCAGGTTATGTGTACTTCCAAAGATACACAAACCTGGGATACCTATCCATCCTATCACATCAGGAACTGTAAGTATCTCTGGCACACTAACTGGACACCCAGCCAACAGTAACATGCAAGGTATCATAAACCATGCTCATCTTCACTCTGCAGACCTTGCCCGCATCAAAAATATATATATTAAAAATGAACATATGGCGTTTTAATGTCGCCTCTCCATATAACCTCCCCACTGATGCTGCCAATGATGTACCCAAACGTAGAGTTAGAGACGATCTCAACTTGCCTATACTCCGACATGATTCCATAGCACTCATCGAGTTGTCTTAATTTCAACTTCGGATATGGAAATCAGTTTTTCAAACAGAGCTTTGGCTTAGCTATGAGAAGTTCAGTGACTGCAGTCTTGGTCAGCTACTTTATGGAAAACTTAAAGACTAAAGATTATCGCAATGTTTTTTATAATAATCACTTGACTCGGATATATCAGTGTACATTCTGGTGGTGTATCTGAGAAGACTCAGTACTTAAGACCTTATTCATAAGATTAATAATGTTGAACCTACTATCAAATTTACTCTTGAACAAGAAAACGAAGCCCCACTACCGTTTCTTAATGTTCTTCTGGGCAGATCACCCGACAGAAAACCACAACACTCACACCATGAGAGGTGTGGTCACTGGGTTCTTCTTACAACTGTCCGTTTCTCTGGTCCGGAATTCTTAGAATTCCAGTACGTCAACCATGCCTTCACTGGTTTACATGTTCCTCCCTACTGTATATATGACTGTAGACGCAGAGCTATGAAAATGATCAACTCTACCAACACTGCCACCATCGACAAACCCAGATTCCTAACTCTACCTGGAGGAGACGTGACTAACAACACCAGACTTAACAGACTTAAGAAGCAACATGCAGGTAGTTACAATGGCTATGTTTTCCGTCACTGGCCTCACCAAGAAAGATATATTTGTACAACCAAAGGGTGAAGCTGGCGTGTACATAATACCAGGTGCAGCTAGATCTCTGTACTAGAAACAGACGAATCTTTCTCCACGGGTCCAAGAACACATAAATGCATGCAGCCGAGATCACACCAAAAATACTTGTATTTACTCAGATCTAAAGATGATCATCTCGAGCTGGAACAAAGCAGAGTTCATCTACAGAGAATCCAACACTGTCAAGTACCACTGTATTGAAGCATCCTTAATTACTACTAGCAACACCATAAGAGCTGGCTAGTACATCATCTCAACTACCCTTGTACAGATGATACTTCTCCACACTGATTCCTTTCTGCCACTTAACACGACTATTAGATGACCTGACGCCTTCACCTGATTTTCACCTTCTTTTTTTCATAATATATAATGTGTTCTTTCATTTTCTCGTATTATTTAAAGTGACCAAGGTGCAAGGACCTTCGTATTACCAATAAAGATGTCCTGAGTGTGAACATTTACATCCTTTCATCTACTGTCAGGTTAGTTGTATTACAGTGTAGGTAGTGTGGCAACACTGCCAGGAGAGGGTCTGGGGGGAGGGGATTATCAACCAATCATTGGGGTAATGAGGGCACCAATCACCGTCCAGGGGAGGAGCATTTCTGTTTATGAGAGCACCAATCACAGACCCAATCATCATCATTATTTGCTGATAGTTCCAGGGATCTTCTTCCCCAGGATCTGGTCTCAGACCAGTCCTCTTGGGTGAGGGCCTGGTCAGCCTTTCTAGTTGTCCTCGCTGCATGCAATTTGAAATAGACATAACAGCCTGGCTGATCAGGAACATGCTTCAATAGCATTTCAAGTTCTCTTATCTAAAGGATACCTCAACCTGGAGGCTGAGGAGCTTCCTGCCTTTGTATTTGACTAGTCTACTGTGTAGGCGAAACGTTTCAACAACAAAGATACACAACTTTTACACATATGTCTTAATCATCAGTGATTTTGGTATGCAGGTTTGGAACCAGTCCCTCCAGGATTTTCCAGGTGTATATTATGATGTACCTTTCTTAGCTACGTTCCAGGGAGCACAACATCTCCTGCCTTGAAAGTTCTAGTTATCCATCCTAAAGTTCTAGTTATCCATCCTAAAGTTCTAGTTATCCATCCTATCATTTATCTTGGTGCAGCAGTAACAACGAGCCTGGGTCCTCCTTCCCGGTGATGCCTAATACA
Source organism: Cherax quadricarinatus (assembly GCF_038502225.1). Lineage (NCBI taxonomy): Eukaryota > Metazoa > Arthropoda > Malacostraca > Decapoda > Parastacidae > Cherax > Cherax quadricarinatus. The sequence goes on along the minus strand of NC_091296.1, from coordinate 9,366,631 downwards.
GGCTCCTTGTATTTTCATTAAGACTATTCATTAAGCAGAATAACTAAAACTCATGAAAAATAACTAAAAATTACGAAAAATAATAACGTTATCAAAAATAACGAAAAATTACCAAAAATTACGAGAAATAACCAATGAAAAATAATCATAAATTACGAAAAATAACGTTATCAAAAATAACGAAAAATTATAAAAAATTACGATAAATAACCAAAGAAAAATAACCATAAATTACGAAAAATAACCAAATATTATAAAATCACTCCATTTTAACTATTTTTGAAGCTACTTAAGAATATTCACTTAAAAATATAAAAACAGACAATTTTAGCCAAGTTTCTATAGTGAGGTCTTGATCATCCTGGCTGTGGTATATGTGCCTTGCGCTATTAGCATGATTGAGTAGACTATCAACCTGGAGGGCTAATCTGGGAGCGTAACGCGAGGGCCTTGATCCGGGAAACCGTCTTCGGGTAATTTCCGGGCAGTCTTTTACCTGCTGTTCATTGGTAGGTTTTTGCACCGTCTGCCAATCCTTTTCCTCCGGAGCGAGTAATTTAATTTGAAAGATCTGGAACCAGTCCGTCCAGAATTTTCTAGGTGTAAATTATGAACTTTCTCGCCGCCTTTGTTACAGGAAGCAAAGGTTCAGGGACGACTTTGTGTTCCCAGTAATTTAGTTGTTTATATTTAAGATGGACAGTAAAAAACGTTCTTCATCTTAAATGGGACCGTCAAGAGAACAGATAACATGTTATCCAGACTATCATTTTCCTTGCGTTTATGATAACACTGTTGTGATCCTTGAAGGTAAGATGTCCTCAAGTTATTACTCCTGACGCCCTTGTATTCCTCTCTCGCTCTACTAAGTGCTTTGAAGAGTGTGTTATATATTATCTTTTAGTTTTTATTTCTTGATTTTTCCATGGCGGAGGAACTGAAATTTGTCCTCAGTGGTCATCATATTGTTGTCAGTGGTTTACTGTGTCCTCAGTGGTCATCATATTGTTGTCAGTGGTTTACTGTGTCCTCAGTGGTCATCATATTGTTGTCAGTGGTTTACTGTGTCTTCAGTGGCTGCCGCTCTCACACAGATTCAAAACCTCGTCTACAGAGGATGATAAATAGCTATGATTCATGTCTGTCAGATATAAGAATGAGAGAGAACTAAGGAGGATACCTTACCTTGGGCAACAGAACTTTTCACTTTGGTGACCTCTGATTTGACGTTGGTCACTATTACTCTGTTATATTTGTTACAAAATTAACTTAAATCTATCTGCCCAAGTTTCCAGTTATTTCTTTCCCACACAGTTGTAATATTTGTGTATACTATGTCTGTAGTTTGTATTCCATTGTATCTAAGGCCATGTTGTAGTGGTCCGTCAGTTGTGAGAGCCAGCAGTGACCTGCTCTAAACCCATGTTACTTTGGGTTGTGTAGTTGTGAGAGGCAGCAGTGACCTGCTCTAAACCCATGTTACTCTGAGTTGTGTAGTTGTGAGAGGCAGCAGTGACCTGCTCTAAACCCATGTTACTCTGGGTTGTGTAGTTGTGAGAGGCAGCAGTGACCTGCTCTAAACCCATGTTACTCTGGGTTGTGTAGTTGTGATGGGCAGCAGTGACCTGCTCTAAACCCATGTTACTCTGGGTTGTGTAGTTGTGAGAGGCAGCAGTGACCTGCTCTAAACCCATGTTACTCTGGGTTGTGTAGTTGTGAGAGGCAGCAGTGACCTGCTCTAAACCCATGCTACACTAGGCTGTGTAGTTGTGAGAGCCAGCAGTGACCTGCTCTAAACCCATGCTACACTGGGCTGTGTAGTTGTGAGAGGCAGCAGTGACCTGCTCTAAACCCATGTTACACTGGGATGTGTAGTTGTGAGAGCCAGCAGTGACCTGCTCTAAACCCATGCTACACTGGGCTGTGTAGTTGTGAGAGCCAGCAGTGACCTGCTCTAAACCCATGCTACACTGGGCTGTGTAGTTGTGAGAGGCAGCAGTGACCTGCTCTAAACCCATGCTACACTGGGCTGTGTAGTTGTGAGAGGCAGCAGTGACCTGCTCTAAACCCATGTTACACTGGGATGTGTAGTTGTGAGAGCCAGCAGTGACCTGCTCTAAACCCATGCTACACTGGGCTGTGTAGTTGTGAGAGCCAGCAGTGACCTGCTCTAAACCCATGTTACACTGGGATGTGTAGTTGTGAGAGGCAGCAGTGACCTGCTCTAAACCCATGCTACACTGGGTTGTATAGTTGTGAGAGGCAGCAGTGACCTGCTCTAAACCCATGCTACACTGGGTTGTATAGTTGTGAGAGGCAGCAGTGACCTGCTCTAAACCCATGTTACACTGGGATGTGTAGTTGTGAGAGGAAGCAGTCTTGCTTCTTAAAACACGGAGATTTTGATAATGTGGCGGAGTCAATCAATAATTGTTTTTTCGAATGCTTTAGTGTGGCCTTGTGGAGTGGGACTGTATCTGTGAGTGGTGATGCTTGTGATGTGACTCCTGCCTCCAGCTCTTCTCTCCTTGAGATATGTAACTCTTGTCATAGTGTTTTTCACAGTTGGTCATGACTGTAGAAATAGTTAAGTCTGGGTCCGGGACAGAGTACATGGGCATGTTATCGATGGTTTCTTTAGAGACCAGTGGAGTCCGGGTTGTGCTAGTCCCCACCCTGAGGACAGTGATCATTATCATCGGTGATGATGATGATGATGATGATGATAATAGGTGCCTATTAACCACAGGCAAGGCGACGAGCACCGGCCAATCACATTCAGGGTGATTGGGGGGGGGAGGGGGGACGCAAGACTCCAGCCAATCACTTGCTCAGGATCGTAAATTTGTAATTTATACCGTTGTGATCAGATGACTGGAGCGATTAGTGTGACATTTTGGGGGGTGAGGGTGGAGGAGGAGGTTACGAGGGGAGGGGAGGGGGTGGAGGAAGATGTTAGGGGAGGGGTGGGGGTGGATGAGGTTACGAGGGGAGGGGAGGTAGTGAGGGGGTCATGGGGCAGGCTGGGGAGAGGGCGCAAACGTCATCATTCTAACACGGAGGGTTAACCCTGCCCCCCCCCCAGGCAAGGTCCTAGACCAGGGCCCCCGGTGGATGAATTTGGTCAAGCAAGCTGTTAGTGCATGCGGTCTAACATGTGCACCACAGCATGGCTCATCAGGAACTGACTCGAAGACATTACTGTCACTTTCGTGAGGGGGAGAGGGAGCTCTAAAACCGTAGGGGTCTCACAGCGTCTGGGGTAATGGAAAGCAAACAGGATCGATTCAAGGAGCCGAAGCACAGGTCTAGTTTCCTGGATCAAGAGCACCCTCTCCAGCATCAAGGGAGGTCTGACTCAAGGAACGTAACTCAGTGTACTCTTGATAACGGGAGGTGAGTGTCAGCAGTCCTGCTGTCTTCACAGGTCTCTTGAGAACACCACCAGTGTGGAGTGACCCACAGATTGTACAGTACTGCTAGTACAGTACTGCTATATAGAATACTGCTAGTACAGTACTGCTAGTACAGTACTGCTAGTACAGTACTGCTATATAGAGTACTGCTAGTACAGTACTGCTAGTACAGTACTGCTAGTACAGTACTGCTAGTACAGTACTGCTATATAGAATACTGCTAGTACAGTACTGCTAGTACAGTACTGCTATATAGAATACTGCTAGTACAGTACTGCTAGTACAGTACTGCTATATAGAGTACTGCTAGTACAGTACTGCTAGTACAGTACTGCTAGTACAGTACTGCTAGTACAGTACTGCTATATAGAGTACTGCTAGTACAGTACTGATATATAGAGTACTGCTAGTACAGTACTGTTAGTACAGTACTGCTATATAGAGTACTGCTAGTACAGTACTGCTAGTACAGTACTACTAGTACAGTACTGCTAGTAGAGTACTACTAGTACAGTACTAGTACAGTACTGCTAGTAGAGTACTACTAGTACAGTACTGCTAGTACAGTACTAGTACAGTACTGCTAGTAGAGTACTACTAGTACAGTACTGCTAGTACAGTACTACTAGTACAGTACTGCTAGTAGAGTACTGCTAGTAGAGTACTATTAGTACAGTACTGCTAGTAGAGTACTACTAGTACAGTACTGCTAGTACAGTACTACTAGTACAGTACTGCTAGTAGAGTACTGCTAGTAGAGTACTATTAGTACAGTACTGCTAGTAGAGTACTACTAGTACAGTACTGCTAGTAGAGTACTGCTATATAGAGTACTGCTAGTACAGTACTGCTAGTACAGTACTGCTAGTACAGTACTGCTAGTACAGTACTACTAGTACAGTACTGCTAGTACAGTACTACTAGTACAGTACTGCTAGTAGAGTACTGCTAGTAGAGTACTATTAGTACAGTACTGCTAGTAGAGTACTACTAGTACAGTACTGCTAGTACAGTACTACTAGTACAGTACTGCTAGTAGAGTACTGCTAGTAGAGTACTATTAGTACAGTACTGCTAGTAGAGTACTACTAGTACAGTACTGCTAGTAGAGTACTGCTATATAGAGTACTGCTAGTACAGTACTGCTAGTACAGTACTGCTAGTACAGTACTGCTAGTACAGTACTACTAGTACAGTACTGCTAGTAGAGTACTACTAGTACAGTACTGCTAGTATAGTACTACTAGTACAGTACTGCTAGTACAGTACTGCTAGTAGACTACTGCTATATAGAGTACTGCTAGTACAGTACTGCTAGTGCAGTACTGCTAGTACAGTACTGCTAGTACAGTACTGCTAGTACAGCACTGCTAGTAGAGTACTGCTAGTACAGTACTGCTAGTACAGTACTGCTAGTACAGTACTGCTAGTAGAGTACTATTAGTACAGTACTGCTAGTACAGTACTACTAGTACAGTACTGCTAGTAGAGTACTATTAGTACAGTACTAGTACAGTACTGCTAGTGCAGTACTGCTAGTAGAGTACTACTAGTGCAGTACTTCTAGTACAGTACTACTAGTACAGTACTGCTAGTAGAGTACTACTAGTACAGTACTGCTAGTACAGTACTACTAGTACAGTACTGCTAGTAGAGTACTACTAGTACAGTACTGCTAGTACAGTACTGCTAGTACAATACTGCTAGTACAGTACTACTAGTACAGTACTGCTAGTAGAGTACTACTAGTACAGTACTGCTAGTACAGTACTGCTAGTAGAGTACTGCTAGTAGAGTACTGCTAGTACAGTACTGCTAGTAGAGTACTGCTAGTACAGTACTGCTAGTAGAGTACTGCTAGTACAGTACTGCTAGTACAGTACTGCTAGTACAGCACTACTAGTACAGTACTGCTAGTAGAGTACTGCTAGTACAGTACTGCTAGTAGAGTACTGCTAGTAGAGTACTGCTAGTAGAGCACTGCTAGTACAGTACTGCTAGTAGAGTACTGCTAGTACAGCACTGCTAGTACAGTACTGCTAGTAGAGTACTGCTAGTAGAGTACTGCTAGTACAGTACTGCTAGTAGAGTACTGCTAGTAGAGTACTGCTAGTACAGTACTATTACAGTACTGCTAGTACAGTACTACTAGTACAGTACTGCTAGTACAGTACTACTAGTACAGTACTGCTAATAGAGTACTACTAGTGATGGACTGGACCGGGCCGAGGGGGCGTTGATCCCCGGAATAATCTCCAGGTAGACTCCAGCTGTATTTTTCAGTATTTTCTCTTTTTCTTCCCACTGTTTTCCCTTAGGAGGCCTGGTCACAGACCGGGCCGCGGGGGCGTTGACCCCCGGAACTCTCTCCAGGTAAACTCCAGGTAAAGGGTAAACAGCGAAGAACTGCAAAGAAATTCTATTAAATACCACGCGATGGATGAAGACACAAATGTCGTATAATGTAATCCTTATTGACGACGTTTCGCCCACACAGTGAACTTTATCATGGCACAAACAAATGTGAGCGAAATCAGTGTCAATCAAGTATCACATTATAGGACATCTGTATCTTAATCCTGGTGTGGCACTCTTGGTTTAAGGATTAAGGATTAAGACGACGAGAGCTGTCCTGAGATGGGAAGGAAGAAGGATAAGGAAGGATGGAAATAACTGGAAAAGGATGGGAAGGAGAGGAAGAGGAGAAATCAAGGCAAGTGGCCTAACCACTTTGGGATATGTGGTACCGAAGTACTGGAGGCGTAGATAGAGAGGCTTGAATGATGTCGTTGCTTGGTTCTCAGAACTGTGGCGACTCTCTTTCCTTCAGTCGAATTTAATTACCTAGCGACTCACGAAATCGTAATGACACGATTGTAAACAAACCATATCATGGGTGGGGTTGAACTCGTGGCGAGTGAGTCGTGAGACTCCAAGCCAGCGCTGGCCTCGAGTTTGACGACTCACTCGCCACGAGTTCAATCCCAGCCCGTGGTATGGTTTAATTACCTCACATTTCCCGAGTTGTGTGACCCTTGCGGGTTTAATGCTTCCCCTCCCCATGAAATAATAATATTTTCACTGATTATGTTAATATCTGTGAAGGTGGACACGATATCGTCGTGGCTGTGTTCGTATGTTTGGTTTTGTTAATGTCCGATCATTTGTCTGTCTCTCTCTCTATCTGTCTCGCTCTCTCTCTCTCTCTCTCTCTCTCTCTCTCTCTCTCTCTCTCTCTCTCTCTCTCTCTCTCTCTCTCTCTCTCTCTCTCTCTCTCTCTCTCTCTCTCTCTCTCTCCTCTCTATTTGCGGTTGCAGGGGTCGATTCACAGCTCCTGGCCCCGCCTCTTCGCTGATTGCTACTAGGTCCACTCTCCCCCTACTCTAAGAGCTTTTGTGTATGTGTGCGTATATGTGTGTGTGTGTGTGTGTGTGTGTGTGTGTGTGTGTGTGTGTGTGTGTGTGTGTATACTCACCTAGTTGTACTCACCTAGTTGAGGTTGCAGGGGTCGAGTCCGAGCTCCTGACCCCGCCTCTTCACTGGTCGCTGTGTGTGTGTGTGTGTGTGTGTGTGTGTGTGTGTGTGTGTGTGTGTGTGTGTGCGTGTGTGTGTGTGTGTGTGTGTGTGTGTGTGTGTGTGTGTGCGTGCGTGTGTGTGTGTGTGTGTGTGTGTGTGTGTGTGTGTGTGTGTGTGCGTGTGTGTGTGTGTGTGTGTGTGTGTGTGTGTGTGTGTGTGTGTGTGTGTGTGTGTGTGTGTGTGTGACTCCTCAATACAGTCGTGATGAGCAGTAATATTCTGACTTCTATACAAAATATCCTCAGCATCCTTCTCCCTGATAACCACTTTTATCTCAAGAGAAACTCTCCTCTCTTATCCTTCTCCTCTTCTCCGTTCTTCCTCGTTCATCTTTACGTCCTCCTCCTCCTCCTCCTCCTCCTCTACTCCTTTCTTTCTCGTTCATCTTTACAGCCTCCTCTTCCTCCTCCTCCTCCTCCTCCTCTCCTTTCTTCCTCGTTCATCTTCACATCCTTCTCCTCTTATTTATCTGTTCCTCTTATTCGTTTCTCTCCATATGAACTCTTCTCCTCTCACTCCTTTGCATCTGTTGTTCCTTACTGAATTGCGTTTATCTCTTGTTACAGGTGAGTGACTTGAGTGACGGTGCTGGCGAGTACCTGCTGAGTACCTGGTACAGGTGAGTACCCTCGTTACCTCGGCCTCATTCATTACCTCTTCCTCGCTCAGTCTTCAGATGCTGCGTCGTCATGACAACGACTGTCTGCCCTGTTGCTCTCTTATTACCCCCAATTGCTGTGGTGATGGAGAAGAGGGAACGTAGATGGAGGGGGGGACGGTGAGGGGTGAAGAACGAGGTGAGGGAGGAGAAGGGAGGTGAGATAGAAAGAGCTACAAGATTGGGTGAGGGAAGTTGAGGGGAGTGTAGAATGGTGGCGAAGGTTGGAAAAAGATAAAGGAGGGGAGAGAGAGGTTAATACAGGACGAGGTGTATAGAAGTACGTAAATGTACACTTGATTACAGGAGAGTACTCGAGAGTACATGGGGATACACTAGAATGTATGATAGTACATGAGGATACAGAAGAGTACTCGACAGTGCATGTGGATACACTAGAGTGTATGGGAGTACATGGGGATACAGGAGAGTACTCGAGAGTACATGGGAATATAAGAAAGTATACGAGGTAACAAGGGAATAATGGAGAGTACATAACAATACATGGGGACTCAAGAGAGTACACGAGAATATGAGTACATAAGAAAGGCAGACGGGTATTCTAGGTATTCCTAGTAACGCGTTAGCGTCTCACCTGGTAACGTGTTACTACCCAGCGGGACGAATCTAACAATCTAGTTAGACAAGAGTTGTCTTACAACCTTGATAATTACTTCTTCCTTGATATTGATAATTATTCTAGTTGCCCCAGCATCCTCTTCTATCTTATTATTATGATTATTATTATTATTATTATTATTATTATTATTATTATTATTATTATTAATATTAGAGATAAATCTTATAATCTAACGACACAATGAAGACACAAATGCAATATAATGCGAACATTTATTGACAATATTACAAACATTGTGATTTATCAAGACACATATAATATAAATATATATATTATCTCTCAGTCCACAGCAGGAGTCCATCCTGCCCCCCCTCCATCAGAGTACGTAGTGCTCTCATCCCGAGTGGTGTAAGTACTACGTACTCTGATGCAGAGTGTGTAGGCTCGAATTCTGCTGTGGACGTTCGCGACGCTTTAATCACTGGACCACCAATCCAAGGATTGGTGGTCCAGTGGTTAGGTGGTTAGAGCATCGCGAACGTTGTCTTGCTTCCTATGAGGCGGGACAAGATGACGCGGGATCGAGTCTCGGCCAGCCGCAGTTTCCCTAGTGTATATATATATATATATATACCTGCCCAGCATGGGTCACTAGGCCTGTTGCAGTGTCGTTGCTGTGCGGGATAACGGTGGTGAGGTTTCCTAGCAGCAAACTCAGCTGTGTTGCACAAGTCGTTGTTTTGATTCTCAGCTCCTGCGTCATCGGGTTGTGGTCCGCTATGGCCATCAGTCGTACGTTTAAATAATAATAATAATAATAATAATAATAATAATAATAATAATAATATCTTTATTTCTACAAGTATTATATATACAAGGTATACAGTCCTAGCTGACATCAGTAACATACTACTATATAGAAAGTCACTTGTTATGCTGAACATTTCGGGCAAATTAGGTAAATTTTGTCCCAGGATGCGACCCACACCAGTCAACTACACCCAGGTACCCATTTTACTGATGGGTGAACATGAACAGCAGGTGTAAGGAAACACGCCCAATGTTTTCATCCTTTCCTGGAATCGAGCCCAGACTCCCCAGCGAGTGAAGCTAGAACTCTGCCTACCAGGCCGTGTTAAGCCATGTTAATAGGACCTTGATGTTGTAGAACCATGTTAATAGTGATCTTGATGTTATAAAACCATGCTAATAGTGTCCTTGACATTGTAGAACAATAGGGTCTGAAACCAGGTCAGAGGTCTGAAACCAGACCAGAGGTCTGAAACCAGGCCAGGGGTCTGAAACCAGGCCAGAGGTCTGAAACCAGACCAGAGGTCTGAAACCAGGCCAGGGGTCTGAAACCAGGCCAGGGGTCTGAAACCAGACCAGAGGTCTGAAACCAGGCCAGAGGTCTGAAACCAGGCCAGAGGTCTGAAACCAGACCAGAGGTCTGAAACCAGGCCAGAGATCTAAAACCAGACCAGAGGTCTGAAACCAGGCCAGAGGTCTGAAACCAGGCCAGGGGTCTGAAACCAGGCCAGGGGTCTGAAACCAGGTCAGAGGTCTGAAACCAGACCAGAGGTCTGAAACCAGGCCAGAGGTCTGAAACCAGGCCAGAGGTCTGAAACCAGGCCAGGGGTCTGAAACCAGGCCAGATGTCTGAAACCAGGCCAGGGGTCTGAAACCAGGCCAGAGGTCTGAAACCAGACCAGGGGTCTGAAACCAGGTCAGTGGTCTGAAACCAGGCCAGAGGTATGAAACCAGGCCAGAGGTCTGAAACCAGGCCAGAGGTCTGAAACCAGGCCAGGGGTCTGAAACCAGGCCAGGGGTCTGAAACCAGGCCAGAGGTTTGAACCCAGGCCAGAGGTCTGAAACCAGGCTAGAGGTCTGAAACCAGGCCAGAGGTCTGAAACCAGGCCAGAGGTCTGAACCCAGGCCAGAGGTCTGAAACCAGGCCAGAGGTCTGAAACCAGACCAGAGGTCTGAACCCAGGCCAGAGGTCTGAACCCAGGCCAGAGGTCTGAAACCAGGCCATAGGTCTGAACCTAGGCCAGAGGTCTGAAACCAGGCAAGAGGTCTGAAACCAGGCAGAGGTCTGAAACCAGGCCAGAGGTCTGAACCCAGGCCAGAGGTCTGAAACCAGGCCATGGGTCTGAACCCAGGCCAGAGGTCTGAAACCAGGCCAGAGGTCTGAACCCAGGCCAGAGGTCTGAAACCAGGCCAGAGGTCTGAAACCAGGCAGAGGTCTGAAACCAGGCCAGAGGTCTGAACCCAGGCCAGAGGTCTGAAACCAGGCCATGGGTCTGAACCCAGGCCAGAGGTCTGAACCCAGGCCAGAGGTCTGAAACCAGGCCAGAGGTCTGAACCCAGGCCAGAGGTCTGAAACCAGGCCAGAGGTCTGAACCCAGGCCAGAGGTCTGAAACTAGGCCAGGGGTCTGAAACCAGGCCAGAGGTCTGAAACCAGGCCAGAGGTCCGAAACCAGGCCAGAGGTCTGAAACCAGGCCAGAGGTCTGAAACCAGGCCAGGGGTCTGAAACCAGGCCAGAGGTCTGAAACCAGGCCAGGGGTCTGAAACCAGGCCAGAAGTCTGAAACCAGGCCAGGGGTCTGAAACCAGGCCAGAGGTCTGAAACCAGGCCAGAGGTCTGAACCCAGGCCAGAGGTCTGAAACCAGGCCAGGGGTCTGAAACCAGGCCAGAGGTCTGAAACCAGGCCAGAGGTCTGAACCCAGGCCAGAGGTCTGAAACCAGGCCAGAGGTCTGAAACCAGGCCAGAGGTCTGAAACCAGGCCAGGGGTCTGAAACCAGGCCAGAGGTCAGAAACCAGACCAGAGGTCAGAAACCAGACCAGAGGTCAGAAACCAGGCCAGGGGTCTGAAACCAGGCCAGAGGTCTGAAACCAGACCAGAGGTCAGAAACCAGACCAGAGGTCTGAAACCAGGCCGGAGGTCTGAAACCAGGCCAGAGGTCAGAAACCAGACCAGAGGTCTGAAACCAGGCCAGAGGTCTGAAACCAGACCAGAGGTCTGAAACCAGGCCAGAGGTCTGAAACCAGACCAGAGGTCAGAAACCAGACCAGAGGTCTGAAACCAGACCAGAGGTCTGAAACCAGGCCAGAGGTCAGAAACCAGACCAGGGGTTTGAAACCAGGCCAGAGGTCAGAAACCAGGCCAGGGGTCTGAAACCAGGCCAGGGGTCAGAAACCAGGCCAGGGGTCAGAAACCAGGCCAGGGGTCTGAAACCAGGCCAGGGGTCAGAAACCAGGCCAGGGGTCTGAAACCAGGCCAGGGGTAAGAAACCAGGCCAGGGGTCAGAAACCAGGCCAGGGTTCAGAAACCAGGCCAGGGGTCAGAAACCAGGCCAGGGGTCTGAAACCAGACCAGAGGTCAGAAACCAGACCAGAGGTCTGAAACCAGACCAGAGGTCTGAAACCAGGCCAGAGGTCAGAAACCAGACCAGGGGTCTGAAACCAGGTTAGGGGTCAGAAACCAGGCCAGGGGTCAGAAACCAGGCCAGGGGTCAGAAACCAGGCCTGGGGTCTGAAACCAGGCCAGGGGTCAGAAACCAGGCCAGGGGTCTGAAACCAGGCCAGGGGTCTGAAACCAGGCCAGGGGTCAGAAACCAGGCCAGGGGTCAGAAACCAGGCCAGGGGTCTGAAACCAGGCCTTAGAAGCGATGATCCACGATATCTTCAGGTGAAGTTTAGGTTAACTGTATTTTTTTTTTTGTGATCTTGACTTGAGGTTATATTCTCCCCGTTGGTCGAGCAGGCTGTAGGTGTTAGCATCCTGGTGACGGTGCACTTTGGGAACCCAGTGGTCCAGTGCACTCTTCGTCTCAGTGTAATGATTGCTGGTTATAATAATTTTCCAGCTGGCGACACCGCGGCGAGAGCCACAGCCAATCACCATCCAGCTTTCAATCGAATTTTCCTTCTGTTGTTTTTATCCAGCCAGTCAGCGAAGAGCTTTTAATTTGTAGTGGGAATCACCGCCACCGTTGACATTTCTACTTCTGTTACGACCGAATTTCGCAAAAGGGAAATGTTAATTGCTCCAAAAATATTGACAATTATCTTTTATATGAGATCATTTAGCGTGTTTGTGATGGGATAATTAATGGAACAACCTCGTGTGTTTGTCTTTATTGTTCCATGTTATTTATTGTTCTTCCATGTTATGTTGTTGTTCCATGTTATTTGTTGTTGTTCCATGTTATTTGTTGTTGTTCCATGTTATTTGTTGTTGTTCCATGTTATGTTGTTCCATGTTATTTGTTGTTGTTCCATGTTATTTGTTGTTGTTCCATGTTATGTTGTTGTTCCATGTTATTTGTTGTTCCATGTTATTTGTTGTTGTTCCATGTTATGTTGTTGTTCCATGTTATTTGTTGTTGTTCCATGTTATTTGTTGTTGTTCCATGTTATGTTGTTGTTCCATGTTATTTGTTGTTGTTCCATGTTATTTGTTGTTGTTCCATGTTATTTGTTGTTGTTCCATGTTATGTTGTTGTTCCATGTTATTTGTTGTTGTTCCATGTTATGTTGTTGTTCCATGTTATTTGTTGTTCCATGTTATTTGTTGTTGTTCCATGTTATTTGTTGTTGTTCCATGTTATGTTGTTGTTCCATGTTATTTGTTGTTGTTCCATGTTATGTTGTTGTTCCATGTTATTTGTTGTTCCATGTTATTTGTTGTTGTTCCATGTTATTTGTTGTTGTTCCATGTTATTTGTTGTTGTTCCATGTTATGTTGTTGTTCCATGTTATTTGTTGTTGTTCCATGTTATTTGTTGTTGTTCCATGTTATTTGTTGTTGTTCTATGTTATTTGTTGTTGTTCCATGTTATTTGTTGTTGTTCCATGTTATGTTGTTGTTCCATGTTATTTGTTGTTGTTCCATGTTATTTGTTGTTGTTCCATGTTATTTGTTGTTGTTCTATGTTATTTGTTGTTGTTCCATGTTATGTTGTTGTTCCATGTTATTTGTTGTTGTTCCATGTTATGTTGTTGTTCCATGTTATTTGTTGTTGTTCCATGTTATTTGTTGTTGTTCCATGTTATTTGTTGTTGTTCCATGTTATGTTGTTGTTCCATGTTATTTGTTGTTGTTCCATGTTATTTGTTGTTGTTCCATGTTATTTGTTGTTGTTCCATGTTATTTGTTGTTCCATGTTATGTTGTTGTTCCATGTTATTTGTTGTTGTTCCATGTTATTTGTTGTTGTTCCATGTTATTTGTTGTTGTTCTATGTTATTTGTTGTTGTTCCATGTTATTTGTTGTTGTTCCATGTTATGTTGTTCCATGTTATTTGTTGTTGTTCCATGTTATTTGTTGTTGTTCCATGTTATTTGTTGTTGTTCTATGTTATTTGTTGTTGTTCCATGTTATGTTGTTGTTCCATGTTATTTGTTGTTGTTCCATGTTATGTTGTTGTTCCATGTTATTTGTTGTTGTTCCATGTTATTTGTTGTTGTTCCATGTTATTTGTTGTTGTTCCATGTTATTTGTTGTTGTTCTATGTTATTTGTTGTTGTTCCATGTTATGTTGTTGTTCCATGTTATTTGTTGTTGTTCCATGTTATTTGTTGTTGTTCTATGTTATTTGTTGTTGTTCCATGTTATGTTGTTGTTCCATGTTATTTGTTGTTGTTCCATGTTATTTGTTGTTGTTCCATGTTATTTGTTGTTGTTCCATGTTATTTGTTGTTGTTCTATGTTATTTGTTGTTGTTCCATGTTATTTGTTGTTCTTCCATGTTATTTGTTGTTGTTCCATGTTATTTGTTGTTGTTCCATGTTATTTGTTGTTGTTCCATGTTATTTGTTGTTCTTCCATGTTATGTTGTTCTATGTTATTTGTTGTTGTTCCATGTTATTTGTTGTTCTTCCATGTTATGTTGTTGTTCTATGTTATTTGTTGTTGTTCCATGTTATTTGTTGTTCTTCCATGTTATTTGTTGTTGTTCTATGTTATTTGTTGTTGTTCTATGTTATTTGTTGTTGTTCCATGTTATTTGTTGTTGTTCCATTTTATTTGTTGTTGTTCCATGTTATGTGTTGTTGTTCCATGTTATTTGTTGTTGTTCTATGTTATTTGTTGTTGTTCCATGTTATTTGTTGTTCTTCCATGTTATTTGTTGTTGTTCCATGTTATTTGTTGTTGTTCCATGCTATTAGTTGTTCCGTGTTATTTGTTATTGTTGTTCCATGTTATTTGTTATTGTTCCATGTTATTTGTTATTGTTCCATGTTATTAGTTGTTGTTCCATGTTATTAGTTGTTGTTCCATGTTATTTGTTGTTGTTCCATGTTATTAGTTGTTGTTCCGTGTTATGTGTTGTTCCATGTTATTTGTTGTTGTTCCATGTTATTTGTTATTCCATGTTATTAGTTGTTGTTCCGTGTTATTTGTTGTTGTTCCATGTTATTTGTTGTTGTTCCATGTTATTTTTTGTTGTTCCATGTTATTTTTTGTTGGTCCATGTTATTTGTTTCTTGTTCAATGTTATTGTTATTGTTCCATGTTATTTGTTATTGTTCCATGTTATTTGTTGATGTTGTTCCATGTTATGTGTTGTTCCATGTTATTTGTTGTTCCACGTTATTAGTTGTTGTTCCATGTTATTGTTCCATGTTATTGTTGTTCCATGTTATTAGTTCCATGTTATTTGTTGTTGTTCTGTTATGTGTTGTTCCATGTTATTTGTTGTTCCATGTTATCTGTTGCTGTTGTTCCATGTCATTTATTGTTCCACGTTATTAGTTGTTGTTCCATGTTATTGTTGTTCCATGTTATTAGTTGTTCCATGTTATTTGTTGATGTTGCTCCATGTTATGTGTTGTTCCATGTTATGTGTTGTTCCATGTTATTTGTTGTTCCCTGCTTTTGTTTTTCCATGTTATTTTTGTGTTTTTTCATGTTTTTTGTTGTTTCCTGTCATTGATTTATTATTGTTCCATGTCACTGGTTTGTTATTGTTCCATCTCACTGATTTGTTATTGTTCCATCTCACTGGTATGTTATTGTTCCATCTCACTGGTTTGTTATTGTTCCATCTCACTGGTATGTTATTGTTCCATCTCACTGGTATGTTATTGTTCCATCTCACTGGTTTGTTATTGTTCCATCTCACTGGTTTGTTATTGTTCCATCTCACTGGTTTGTTATTGTTCCATCTCACTGGTATGTTATTGTTCCATCTCACTGGTTTGTTATTGTTCCATCTCACTGGTATGTTATTGTTCCATCTCACTGGTATGTTATTGTTCCATCTCACTGGTATGTTATTGTTGTAGGGAGCGGTGTTGCTGGGTCTGGAGTGACCTGGTAAGTCCAGTGGCAGCCAACCACTGCAGGGAGTAGATACGAATGCAGTCGTTTACGTCATCTATATTGAAAACATCTCTCCCTACCTTCTCCCTTCTTCCCTGTCCCTGATCATCACGAGAGAGCCATCACTCCCTACCTTCTCCCTTCCCTCTTCCTGATCATCACGAGGTAGCCATCACTCCCTACCTCCTTCCTTCCCTCTCCCTGATCATCACGAGGTAGCCATCACTCCCTACCTTCTCTCTTCCCTCTCCCTGATCATCACGAGGTAGCCATCACTCCCTACCTTCTTCCTTCCGTCTCCCTGATCATCACGAGATAGCCATCACTCCCTACCTTCTTCCTTCCCTCTCCCTGATCATCACGAGGTAGCCATCACTCCCTACCTTCTTACTTCCCTCTCCCTGACCATCACGAGGTAGCCATCACTCCCTACCTTCTTACTTCCCTCTCCCTGATCATCACGAGGTAGCCATCACTCCCTACCTTCTTCCTTCCCTCTCCCTGACCATCACGAGGTAGCCATCACTCCCTACCTTCTTCCTTCCCTCTCCCTGATCATCACGAGGTAGCCATCACTCCCTACCTTCTTTCTTCCCTCTCCCTGATCATCACAAGGTAGCCATCACTCCCTACCTTCTTCCTTCCCTCTCCCTGATCATCACGAGAGAGCCATCACTCCCTAGCTTCTCTCTTCCCTCTCCCTGATCATCACGAGGTAGCCATCACTCCCTACCTTCTTTCTTCCCTCTCCCTGATCATCACGAGAGAGCCATCACTCCCTACTTTCTCTCTTCCCTCTCCCTGATCATCACGAGAGAGCCATCACTCCCTACCTTCTTTCTTCCCTCTCCCTGATCATCACGAGGTAGCCATCACTCCCTACCTTCTTCCTTCCCTCTCCCTGATCATCACGAGGTAGCCATCACTCCCTACTTTCTCTCTTCCCTCTCCCTGATCATCACGAGAGAGCCATCACTCCATACCTTCTTCCTTCCCTCTCCCTGATCATCACGAGAGAGCCATCACTCCCTACCTTCTCTCTTCCCTCTCCCTGATCATCACGAGAGAGCCATCACTCCCTACCTTCTCTCTTCCCTCTCCCTGATCATCACGAGAGAGCCATCACTCCCTACCTTCTCTCTTCCCTCTCCCTGATCATCACGAGAGAGCCATCACTCCCTACCTTCTTTCTTCCCTCTCCCTGATCATCACGAGAGAGCCATCACTCCCTACCTTCTCTCTTCCCTCTCCCTGATCATCACGAGAGAGCCATCACTCCCTACTTTCTCTCTTCCCTCTCCCTGATCATCACGAGGTAGCCATCACTCCCTACCTTCTTCCTTCCCTCTCCCTGATCATCACGAGAGAGCCATCACTCCCTACCTTCTCTTTTCCCTCTCCCTTATCATCACGAGGGAACCATCCCTCCCTAATTAGTATTCACTAATTACAGGTTGTTAATGACATTGCGCTCCTGGGCACCCAAGTACACACTCGTATTAGCGCACCGTCGCCAACCCCTGCGCCAAATTGACTTCAAATTAACGCTAAACTCGCCAAATTGATGCCTTGCTTCCACCGCAGGTTTGATCTCTTCAACCCGCACTCGTTTTTTGTCTCTCCTCGTTAGCTAATTCTCTTCTTCCTCTCTACTCGCTCTTTTTCCTCTTCTTTCTGTCTTCTTCTCCCTCTCTGCTCGCTCTTTTTCCTTTTCTTTCTATCTACTTCTTCCTCTCTCCTTGCTCTTTTTCCTCTTCTTTCTCTCTTCTCCCTCTTTGCTCACTCTTTTCTCTTCATTTTATCTACTTCTCCCTCTATACTTGCTCTTTTTCCTCTTCTTGCTGTCTTCACCCTCTACACTAGCTCCTTTTCTCTTTTTTCTATCTTCTTTTTGTCTTTTCTCTATATCTTCTGTTTCTTTTACTTCTCTCTCAGTGCACTCGTCACGCCCCTTCCATTTTTTTTAGATATTTAACACCGTCAAGTGTTGTATCATGGGTAGTCACTTCAGTGTGCAGGTTTGGGACAGTCGTCCCTCCAGGATTTTCCAGGTATAAATTATGGTTTACCTTCCTTGCCTGCGTTCCAAGCAGGGACAACTACCGTGTGGATGGAGGTCTTGAGGTCTTCAACCCCCCTACAGCCCCCCCCCCCCAAAAAAAAAAAAAACAGTATTAACGTTGTTTAAAAACAAGTGTCCTAGTTCCCTCTTCCAAGAAGTTAACTACCCCTCAACCCTCCTCCCTCCCCAGTATATAAATTGTGGCTTCTCTTCTGGTTCCTGGAAATATAGTTGAAGGGACTTCAAGAGCTGCCAGAACTTCAGGTGCTTGATTGAGTGCATACGACCACTGTAAGTTTTCTGTACGTTTTCCAGCTCAGCAATCTGACCTGCCTTGAAGGTGGTCGTCAATATACAAGTAGTATTCCAGCCTGGAGAGAACAAGTTACTTGAAAAATATCATCACTGGCTCAGCATCTCTTGAAGGTTTTAGTTATCCAGCCTATCATTTTCCTTGTGGTAGTAATGACTTCACTGTTGTGATCCTTGAAGGTGGTCGTCAGCATACAGCAGTAGTCCAGCCTGGAAAGAACAAGTGATTTGAAAAAGATCATTGGCTCAACATCTCTTGTCTTGAAGGTTCTAGTTATCCAGTCTGTCACTTTCCTTGTGGTAGCGGTAGCAACATTGTTGTGATCCTTGAATGTGAGATCTTCCCACATCATTACTACCGAGTCTCGCACATGGGACTTTCCTTCTATTGAACACCCAGACATCTCGAACATACCAGAGAGTGCCTTACTCTTTTCGAACAACCAAGGGTTAAAATCAACTAAAAGCAGCATGGTTAATTGCGTAAGTGAACTCTTTACAGCAGCAAATTTTGTGTGTACAGCGTTCACAGAAACACACGCAGGGGATTATGTGGAATGATCATGCCGACAAGATCTGGAAAAA
Source organism: Cherax quadricarinatus (assembly GCF_038502225.1). Lineage (NCBI taxonomy): Eukaryota > Metazoa > Arthropoda > Malacostraca > Decapoda > Parastacidae > Cherax > Cherax quadricarinatus. Next base: position 9,348,109 of record NC_091296.1, on the reverse strand, counting down.
TATACCCAGGTTCAGCTCAAGATATTTATTAAAACAAACGTTGCTTGACCTGTGTACAAGTGTGTTTTCCACACTAAGAACGTTTCGAACGGTGAGATATATGTGCAGAACTATAATGTAAGTAGCTGTGATAACTACAGTTTGTGTAGCTGTGATAACTACAGTTTGTGTAGCTGTGATAACTTCAGTTTGTGTAGCTGTGATAACTACAGTTTGTGTAGCTGTGATAACTACAGTTTGTGTAGCTGTGATAACTACAGTTTGTGTAGCTGTGATAACTTCAGTTTGTGTAGCTGTGATAACTACAGTTTGTGTAGCTGTGATAACTACAGTTTGTGTAGCTGTGATAACTACAGTTTGTGTAGCTGTGATAACTACAGTTTGTGTAGCTGTGATAACTACAGTTTGTGTAGCTGTGATAACTACAGTTTGTGTAGTTGTGATAACTACAGTTTGTGTAGTTGTGATAACTACAGTTTGTGTAGTTGTGATAACTACAGTTTGTGTAGTTGTGATAACTACAGTTTGTGTAGCTGTGATAACTTCAGTTTGTGTAGCTGTGATAACTACAGTTTGTGTAGTTGTGATAACTACAGTTTGTGTAGCTGTGATAACTACAGTTTGTGTAGTTGTGATAACTACAGTTTGTGTAGTTGTGATAACTACAGTTTGTGTAGCTGTGATAACTACAGTTTGTGTAGTTGTGATAACTACAGTTTGTGTAGCTGTGATAACTTCAGTTTGTGTAGCTGTGATAACTACAGTTTGTGTAGTTGTGATAACTACAGTTTGTGTAGCTGTGATAACTACAGTTTGTGTAGCTGTGATAACTTCAGTTTGTGTAGCTGTGATAACTACAGTTTGTGTAGTTGTGATAACTACAGTTTGTGTAGCTGTGATAACTACAGTTTGTGTAGCTGTGATAACTTCAGTTTGTGTAGCTGTGATAACTACAGTTTGTGTAGTTGTGATAACTACAGTTTGTGTAGCTGTGATAACTACAGTTTGTGTAGCTGTGATAACTTCAGTTTGTGTAGCTGTGATAACTTCAGTTTGTGTAGCTGTGATAACTTCAGTTTGTGTAGCTGTGATAACTTCAGTTTGTGTAGCTGTGATAACTTCAGTTTGTGTAGCTGTGATAACTTCAGTTTGTGTAGCTGTGATAACTTCAGTTTGTGTAGCTGTGATAACTTCAGTTTGTGTAGCTGTGATAACTTCAGTTTGTGTAGCTGTGATAACTTCAGTTTGTGTAGCTGTGATAACTTCAGTTTGTGTAGCTGTGATAACTTCAGTTTGTGTAGCTGTGATAACTTCAGTTTGTGTAGCTGTGATAACTACAGTTTGTGTAGCTGTGATAACTACAGTTTGTGTAGTTGTGATAACTACAGTTTGTGTAGCTGTGATAACTACAGTTTGTGTAGTTGTGATAACTACAGTTTGTGTAGTTGTGATAACTACAGGGTTGAGGGTTGAGGGAGGTGAGGGAGGGTTGAGGGAGGTGAGGGAGGGTTGAGGGAGGTGAGGGAGTGTTAAGGGAGGATAGCGGACAACTTTGCTGTAAGGAGGGAACCCAACTTGTTTGTTTTCCCCCTGGTTCTCTCTCATCCCTCCATCTCTTTTCTCCTTTTCTTCTCTCTCTTCTCTTCCTCTTTTTTTTTCTATATATTTTTCCCGCCAAATCTCATCAGCTTATGACGTCACGAGCTTCTTTGGGAAAATTGGCGGGAAAGTAAACCTTTGTTGTGTTCAATTTGGCGCCAAAATTATTTTGTAAACAGTTTGTGTCAGAGGAAAGTTATTGACCTCTGGGAAATTATTACAACAACAGCAACAACAGTAGTAACAACAACAGCAGCAGTAGTACCAACAACAGCAGCAACAACAGCCCTGTCAATAATAATAGCAGCAAAAGTGGCCGTAGCAACAACAGCAGCAATAACAACAGTAGCAGCAGTAACAACGACAGCAACAGCAACAATAGCAACAACAGCAACAACAGTAGTAACAACAACAGCAGCAGTAGTACCAACAACAGCAGCAACAACAGCCCTAGCAACAATAATAGCAGCAGCCGCAGTAACAATAATAGCAGCAACAGTAACAACAGCAACAACAGCAGCAACAGTAACAGAAGCAGCAACAATAACAACAGCAGTAGTAACAGCAGTAGCAACAGCAGTAGCAACAGCAGCAGCAGCAGCAGCAAAAACAATAGCAGCAATAACAGCAACAACAACAACAACAACAACAATAGCAGCAACAGCAGTAGCAACAGAAGTAGCAATAACAGCAGTAACAACAACAGCAGTAGCAACAGCAACAACAGTAGCAGCAACAACAACAGCAGCAGCAACAGCAACAGTAGCAGCAACAACAACAGCAACAGCAACAACAGTAGCAGCAACAACAACAGCAACAACAGTAGCATCAACAACAACAGCAACAGCAACAGTAGCAGCAACAACAACAGCAACAACAGTAGCAGCAACAACAACAGCAACAACAGCAGCAGCAACAGCAACAACAGTAGCAGCAAGAGCAACAACAGTAGCGGCAACAACAACAGCAGCAACAACAACAACAGCAACAACAGTAGCAGCAACAACAACAGTAGCAGCAACAACAACAGCAACAGCAGCAACAACAGCAGCAGCAACAGTAGCAACAACAACAGCAACAACAGTAGTAGCAACAACAACAGCAACAACAGTAGCAGCAACAACAACAGCAACAACAGCAGCAACAACAGTAGCAACAGCAACAGCAACAACAGTAGCAGCAACAACAACAGCAGCAGCAACAACAACAGCAGCAGCAACAGCAACAGTAGCAGCAACAACAGTAGCAGCAACAGCAACAACAGTAGCTGCAACAACAACAGCAACAACAGTAGCAGCAACAACAACAGCAACAACAACAACAACAGCAACGCAACGCCCAGCAGCAACGGCAACAACAGCAACAGCAGCAACAACAGCAACAAGCAACAGCACGAACAACAGCAGCAGCAACAGCAACAGCAGCAAGGCAACAGCAGCAGCAACAACAGGCAAGCAACAGGCAGCAGCAACAGCAGCAAGCAAGCAGCAGCAACAACAACAACAGCAGCTGAACAACAACAAGCAACAATTGCAGCAGCAACAAGCAAGCAACAGCAGCAACAACACAAGCAGCAACAACAGCACAACAACAGCAACAGCAACAGCAACAAGCAACAGCAGCAACGAACAGCAATAACACAACAGCAGCAACAAGCAACAAGCAACGCAACAGCAACAGCAACAGCAACAACAACGCAGCAACAACGCAGCAGCAACAAGCAGCAGCAACAGCAGCAACAACGGCGCAACAAGCAGCAACAACAACAAGCAGCAACAGCAACAGCAGCAACAGCAACAGCAGCGAACAAGCAGCAGCAGCAGCAACGAACAAGCAGCAGCAACAAGCAACAGCAGCAACAACAGCAGCAAGCAGCAGCAGCAGCAGCAAGCAAGCAGCAAGCAACAGCAGCAGCAGCAACAGCAACAGGCAACAAGCAGCAACAGCACAGCAACAGCAACAGCAGCAGCAACAGCAGCAGCAAGCAACAGCAGCAGCAACAGCAGCAGCAACGCAAGGCAACAGCGGACAACAACAGCAGCAGCAACCTTCAGCAACGCGGCAGCAGCAACAAGCAGCAGCAAGCAGCAGCAGCAACGCAGCGCGGCAGCAACAACAGCAGGCACAAGCAGCAACAGCAGCAGCAGCAACAGCAGCAGCAACAACGCAGGCAGGCAACAGCAGCAACAGCAACAGCAACAAGGCAACAACAGCAGCAACAGCAGCAGCAACAGCAGCAGCAGCAGCAGCAGCAAGCAGCAGCAGCAGCAAGCGGCAGCAGCAAGCGCGCAGCAGCAGCAACAGCAGCAACAAGCAGCAGCAGCAAGCAACGGCAGCAACAGCAGCAAGGCAGCAGCAGCAGCAACAGCAACGCAGCAGCAGCAGCAACAACAAGGCAACAGCAACAAGCAGCAGCGGCAGCAACAAGGCGAACAGCAACAACAGCAACGCAAGCAACAGCAGCAACAGGCAGCGGCAGCAACAACAGCAGCAGCACAGCAGCGGAACAGCAACAACGGCAGCAGCAAGCAGCAAGGCAACCAACAGCAACAGCAACAGCAGCAACAACAGCAACAGCAACAGGCAACAGCAGCAGCAGCAGCAGCAAGCAGCAGCAACAGGCAGCAGCAGCAGCAGCAGCAGCAGCAACGAACAGCGGCAACGCAGCAGCAGCAACAGCAGCAGCAGGCAGCAGCAGCAGCAGCAACGGCAGCAAGGCAAGGCAGCAGCAACAAGGCAGCAACGGCAGCAGCAGCAACAGCAGCAGCAACAACAGCAGCAGCAGCAGCAGCAACGCAGCAGCAACAGCAAGCAGCAGGCGCAGGCAGCAAGCAGCGGCAGCAGCAGCAAGCAGCGCAGCAGCAGCAGGCAGCAACCAAGCGGCAGGCAGCTAGCAGCAGCAACGGCAGCAGCAGCAACGCAGCGGCAGCAGCAACAGCAGCAAGCACAGCAGCAGCAACAAGGCAGCAACAGCAACAGCGGCAACGCAGCGAGCAGCAACGCAGCAACACAGCAGCAGCAGCAACAACAGCAACAGCAACAACAAGCAGCAACAGCAAGCAGCAGCAACAGCAGCAACGCGCAGCAGCAACGCAACAGCAACACAGCAACAGCAGCAGCAGCAGCAACAAGCAGCAGCAAGCAAGCAGCAGCAGCAGCAGCAGCAACAGCAAGCGGCAGCAGCAACAGCAACGCAACAAGCAGCAAGCAGCAACTTGGCAAGCAGCAGCAACGGCAAGCAGCAACAAGCAACAGGCGCAAGCAGCAGCAGCAGCAACAACAAGCAACAGCAGCAAGCAGCAACAGCAGCAACAGCAAGCAACAGCAACAACAGGAGCAGCAGCAACAACAACAACAACGGCAGCAGCAACAACGCAGCAACAGCAACAGCAACAACGCAACAACGGCAGCAACAACAGCAAGCAACAACAGCAAGCAAGGCAACAAGAACAGCAGCAACAAGCAAGCAGCAGCAGGCAGCAACAAGCAACAGCAGCAGCAAGCAGCAGCAAGCGGCAACAGCAGCAGCAACGCAGCAACAGCAAGCAGCAACAAGAACAGCGGCAGCAGCAGCAGCAGCAACAACAGCAGCAGCAACAGCAACAGCAGCAACAAGCAACAGCAGCAGCAGCAGCAGCAAGCAGCAACAGCAGCAGCAGCAGCAGCACAGCAACAGCAGCAGCGGCAAGCAGCAGCAGCAGCAGCAGCAGCAGCAGCAGCGGCGGCAGCACGCAGCAACAGCGGCAACAGCAACAAGCGGCAGCAAGCACGGCAACGCAACAACGGCAGCAGCAGCGCAGCAACGGCAGCCCAGCAGCAACAGCAGCAGCAACGGCAGCAGCGGCAACGGCAAGCGGCGCAGCAGCAGGCAGCAAGCAGCAAGCAAGCAGCAGCAACAGCAGCAGCAGCAGCACGCAGCGGCAGCAGCAAGCAGCGGCAGCGGCAGCAGCAGCAAGCAGCAGCAAGGCAAGCAACAGCAGCAAGCAGCAGCAGCAGCAGCAAGCAAGCAAGCAGCAACAGCGGAGCAGCAACGCAGCAGCAACGGCAGCAGCAACAGGCGGCAGCAGCAGCAGCAACGGCAGGCAACGGCAAGCAACGGCAGCGGCAACAGCAACAGCAGCAGCGGCAACGGCAACGGCAGCAGCGGCAGCGGCAAGCAGGCAGCAGCAGCAAGGCGGCAAGCAAGCAGCAGCAGCGGCAACAGGCAGCGGCAGCAGGCAGCAAGCAGCAGCGGCAGCAGCGCGGCAGCAGCAGCAGCAGCAGCAAGCAGCAGCAACAGCAGCGGCAGCAGCAAGCGGCAGCAGCAAGCAAGCAGCAAGGCAGCAGCAGCAGCAGCAGGCAACGAACGGCAACAGCAGCAGCAGCGGCAGCAGGCAGCAGCAGCAGCAGCAGCAGCAGCAGCAGCAGCAAGCAGCAAGCAGCAGCAAGCAGCAGGCAGCAGCAGCAGCGGCAGCAGCAGCAGCAGCAGCAGCAAGCAGCAGCAAGCAGCAAGGCAACAGCAGCTTGGCAGCCCAGCAGCAGCAACAACAGCAAGGCAGCAGCAGCAAGGCAGCAGCAGCAAGCAGCAGCAAGCAGCAAGCAGCAACAGCAGCAGCAACGGCGGCGAACAGCAGCAGCAACAGCAGCAGCAGCAGCAGCAAGCAAGGCAGCAGGCAGCGGCAGCAAGCAAGCAACAGCAGCAGCAGCAGCAGCAGCAGCAACAGCAAGCAGCAACAGCAGCAGGCAGGCAGCAACAGCAAGCAGCAGCAGCAACAGCAGCAGCAAGCAGGCAGCAGCAGCAGCAGCAACAACAACAACAGCAACAACAACAACAGTATCTCCTCACCTCCCACCTGTACTCAGTAATACCTCACCACAGTTGTCATCAGTCTACCCAAGCAGACATCTTCAACATAACTGAAACTGGCATAAAATACCGACAAGTTGATGAGTAAGACACAGGTGCAGACACTATGTTCTTTAAAGTGATCAGTCCCTCAGCCTGGAGCCTCAAGGTTGAGGGACTAATGACGGTCAGTCCCTCAGCCTGGAGCCTCAAGGTTGAGGGACTAATGACGGTCAGTCCCTCAGCCTGGAGCCTCAAGGTTGAGGGACTAATGACGGTCAGTCCCTCAGCCTGGAGCCTCAAGGTTGAGGGACTAATGACGGTCAGTCCCTCAGCCTGGAGCATCAAGGTTGAGGGACTAATGACGGTCAGTCCCTCAGCCTGGAGCCTCAAGGTTGAGGGACTAATGACGGTCAGTCCCTCAGCCTGGAGCCTCAAGGTTGAGGGACTAATGACGGTCAGTCCCTCAGCCTGGAGCCTCAAGGTTGAGGGACTAATGACGGTCAGTCCCTCAGCCTGGAGCCTCAAGGTTGAGGGACTAATGACGGTCAGTCCCTCAGCCTGGAGCCTCAAAGTTGAGGGACTGTTGGCGGTCAGTCCCTCAGCCTGGAGCCTCAATGTTGAGGGACTGATGGTGGTCATTCCCTCAGCCTAGAGGCTCCAGGCTGAGGAATTGACAACCTCAAATACAATATCTCCAGGGCTGATGGACCAATTACACCATCTTCATTGCTACTACTGCTGCCTCTGTATCTGACTGAAGAAGCGAAAACGTTTCAAAAAAGATACCCAACTGCCGCACATGTGTCTTAGCGTACCTCACCTCAGTCATCACCTCACTATTTCTCTCGCTCTCTCTCTCTCTCTCTCTCTCTCTCTCTCTCTCTCTCTCTCTATCTATCTATCTATCTATCTCTTTTTTCTTTTTACACAGCGTTTGACAAGGTTAGGTTAAGGATTCCTAACTTTATTGGCAAGCTAAGAGCTGTTACCTACATCAGCTCATTTGAAAGCATTTTTATTGTTATGAGACATACAAGTAGGGAACAGGATGAAGTTGGAGCCATCTGTGAGCCAGCATTTTCATTTGATCAACTGACTTTATCTCGTTGACATCATTATGCTGTACGAATGTGTTCCAGACTCATGTCATCCTGGGGATAAATGATTCTCTCTCTCTCTCTCTCTCTCTCTCTCTCTCTCTCTCTCTCTCTCTCTCTCTCCATGTATATACACGTACATCCTCTCTGTCCGGGTATGTTTATCTGTGACTTTATAAATCACAAATAATTATATATGTGTCAGTTATACCTGTAAAAATCTGAGGTGTAATTATTTTTTTTTATTAACACACTGGCCGATTCCCACCAAGGCAGGGTGGCCCGAAAAAGAAAAACTTTCACCATCATTCACTCCATCACTGTCTTGCCAGAAGGGTGCTTTACACTACAGTTTTTAAACTGCAACATTAACACCCCTCCTTCAGAGTGCAGGCACTGTACTTCCCATCTCCAGGACTCAAGTCCGGCCTGCCGGTTTCCCTGAACCCCTTCATAAATGTTACTTTGCTCACACTCCAACAGCACGTCAAGTATTAAAAACCATTTGTCTCCATTCACTCCTATCAAACACGCTCACGCATGCCTGCTGGAAGTCCAAGCCCCTCGCACACAAAACCTCCTTTACCCCCCTCCCTCCAACATTTCCTAGGCCAACCCCTACCCCGCCTTCCTTCCACTACAGACTGATACACTCTTGAAGTTATTCTGTTTCGCTCCATTCTCGCTACATGTCCGAACCACCTCAACAACCCTTCCTCAGCCCGCTGGACAACAGTTTTGGTAATCCCGCACCTCCTCCTAACTTCCAAACTACGAATTCTCTGCATTATATTCACACCACACATTGCTCTCAGACATGACATCTCCACTGCCTCCAGCCTTCTCCTCGCTGCAACATTCATCACCCATGCTTCAAACCCATATAAGAGCGTTGGTAAAACTATACTCTCATACATTCCCCACTTTGCCTCCAAAGACAAAGTTCTTTGTCTCCACAGACTCCTAAGTGCACCACTCACCCTTTTCCCCTCATCAATTCTATGATTCACCTCATCTTTCATAGACCCATCCGCTGACACGTCCACTCCCAAATATCTGAATACATTCACCTCCTCCATACTCTCTCCCTCCAATCTGATATCCAATCTTTCATCACCTAATCTTTTTGTTATCCTCATAACCTTACTCTTTCCTGTATTCACTTTTAATTTTCTTCTTTTGCATACCCTACCAAATTCATCCACCAACCTCTGCAACTTCTCTTCAGAATCTCCCAAGAGCACAGTGTCATCAGCAAAGAGCAACTGTGACAACTCCCACTTTATGCGTGATTCTTTATCTTTTAACTCCACGCCTCTTGCCAAGACCCTCGCATTTACTTCTCTTACAACCCCATCTATAAATATATTAAACAACCACGGTGACATCACACCTCCTTGTCTAAGGCCTACTTTTACTGGGAAATAATTTCCCTCTTTCCTAAATACTCTAACTTGAGCCTCATTATCCTCGTAAAAACTCTTCACTGCTTTCAGTGACCTACCTCCTACACCATACACCTGCAACATCTGCCACATTGCCCCCCTATCCACCCTGTCATACGCCTTTTCCAAATCCATAAATGCCACAAAAATCTCTTTAGCCTTATCTAAATACTGTTCACTTATATGTTTCACTGTAAACACCTGGTCCACACACCCCCTACCTTTCCGAAAGCCTCTTTGTTCATCTGCTATCCTATTCTCCGTCTTACTCTTAATTCTTTCAATAATAACTCTACCATACACTTTATCAGGTATACTCAACAGACTTATCCCCCTATAATTTTTGCACTCTCTTTTGTCCCCTTTGCCTTTATACAAAGGAACTATGCATGCTCTCTGCCAATCCCTAGGTACCTTACCCTCTTCCATACATTTATTGGTAGATACATGTATTAGTAGATAAAAGACTGTTGAGTAGACTTCAGGATGTACATGTTTATAGAGGGGCCACAGATATATCAGATCACTTTCTAGTTGTAGCTACACTGAGAGTAAAAGGTAGATGGGATACAAGGAAAATAGAAACATCAGGGAAGAGAGAGGTGAAGGTTTATAAACTAAAAGAGGAGGCAGTTAGGGTAAGATATAAACAGCTATTGGAGGATAGATGGGCTAATGAGAGCATAGGCAATGGGGTCGAAGAGGTATGGGGTAGGTTTAAAAATGTAGTGTTAGAGTGTTCAGCAGAAGTTTGTGGTTACAGGAAAGTGGGTGCGGGAGGGAAGAGGAGCGATTGGTGGAATGATGATGTGAAGAGAGTAGTAAGGAAGAAAAAGTTAGCATATGAGAAGTTTTTACAAAGTAGAAGTGATGCAAGGAGGGAAGAGTATATGGAGAAAAAGAGAGAGGTTAAGAGAGTGGTGAAGCAATGTAAAAAGAGAGCAAATGAGAGAGTGGGTGAGATGTTATCAACAAATTTTGTTGAAAATAAGAAAAAGTTTTGGAGTGAGATAAACAAGTTAAGAAAGCCTAGAGAAAAAATGGATTTGTCAGTTAAAAATAGGAGAGGAGAGTTATTAAATGGAGAGTTAGAGGTATTGGGAAGATGGAGGGAATATTTTGAGGAATTGTTAAATGTTGATGAAGATAGGGAAGCTGTGATTTCGTGTATAGGGCAAGGAGGAACAACATCTTGTAGGAGTGAGGAAGAGCCAGTTGTGAGTGTGGGGGAAGTTTGTGAGGCAGTAGGTAAAATGAAAGGGGGTAAGGCAGCCGGGATTGATGGGATAAAGATAGAAATGTTAAAAGCAGGTGGAAATATAGTTTTGGAGTGGTTGGTGCAATTATTTAATAAATGTATGGAAGAGGCGTAATTAATCCTAATTAAATATGTATTTAAAACAATCTTAGTTAAAAATGAAGGAAACGCAGAGAAAGTGCTTAAAAGTGTTGATGTCTATTAGAAAGCGTCAGGAAAGTGTTGATGTCTATTAGAAAGCGCCAGGAAAGTGTTGATGTCTATTAGAAAGCGTCAGGAAAGTGTTGATGTCTATTAGAAAGCGTCAGGAAAGTGTTGATGTCTATTAGAAAGCGCCAGGAAAGTGTTGATGTCTATTAGAAAGCGTCAGGAAAGTGTTGATGTCTATTAGAAAGCGTCAGGAAAGTGTTGATGTCTATTAGAAAGCGCCAGGAAAGTGTTGATGTCTATTAGAAAGCGTCAGGAAAGTGTTGATGTCTATTAGAAAGCGTCAGGAAAGTGTTGATGTCTATTAGAAAGCGTCAGGAAAGTGTTGATGTCTATTAGAAAGCGTCAGGAAAGTGTTGATGTCTATTAGAAAGCGTCAGGAAAGTGTTGATGTCTATTAGAAAGCGTCAGGAAAGTGTTGATGTCTATTAGAAAGCACAACCTGAGCCCTGGTCTGATTTGCGGTGGGAAATTGCAATTTTATACCCTCTGAGTAAACTTATGATGGGTGTAGGAGAGCGGGGAATAAACGACGAGAAATAGAAGAGAGAGAGAGGGGGGGGGGAGAGCTCGTTACAGAGGAGAGAGAAGGCGAGACTCAGAAATATATAGCTAAAACCACAAGTTTCTCGAAATTGTCGAAAATGCAATTGTTGAGGCAATAGTCGGGAGAAAAGAGAGGTTGATGGGAGAGGGAGGGAGAAGGGTAGGAAGGGAAAGGAAGTGGAAAGAAAAAAAGTGGGGGTATGGGATAAATGGTTGTAGATACGAGTAAGAAGAGTGAACAAGGAGGTGGATAGGAAAGGAAATGAGGAGGAATGACACACTTTATCAACTTATATGAGTACATCAAAACTTTTTAATAAGTTTCACTCAAGAAAGTCAAGAAAGTGCAATACAAGAAGCGGCCATTGTAGAAAGTTGTGTTATTTGTGACAGTCCTCTTACTAGCTCTCTTTCTCACTCTCATAGCTCTCACACACACCCGGGGCCAGGAGCTATGATTTCACTTCTGCAACCATAATTATGTGAGTACACATGCACACATCAGTTCTCATCCCTGCCTCCATCAATCCTCATTTCTGCCTCTCATCATTCCTCGTTCCTGTCCTAATCATTCCTCATTCCTGCCCCCACCAATGCTCATTCCTGCCCCCATCAATCCTCACCTCTGCCCCCATCAATCCACTTTTCTACCCCTCATCATTCCTCATTCCTGCCCCATCAATCCTCATCCCTACCCCATCAATCCTCATTCCTACCCCCATCAGTCCTCATTCCTGCCCCATCACTCCTCATTCCTGCCCCCATCAATCCTCATTCCTGCCTCATCAATACTCATTCCTGCCCCATCAGTCCTCATTCCTGTCGCCATCAATCCTCATTCCTGTCCCCATCAATCCTCATTCCTACCCCATCAATCCTCATTTCTGCCTCATCAATCCTCATTCCTGCCCCATCAATCCTCATTCCTGTCCCCATCAATCCTCATTCCTTCCCCCACCAATCCTCATTCCTGCCCCCATCAATCCTCACCTCTGCCCCATCAATCCTCATTCCTGCCCTCATCAATCCTCATTCCTGCCCCATCAATCCTCATTCCTGTCCCCATCAATCCTCATTCCTGCCCCCATCAATCCTCATTCTATCCTCCACCAATCCTCATTTCTGCCCCCGTCAATCCTAATTCCTGCCCTCATCAATCCTCATTCCTGCCCCATCAATCCTCATTCCTTCCCCCACCAATCCTCATTCCTGCCCCCATCAATCCTCACCTCTGCCCCATCAATCCTCATTCCTGCCCTCATCAATCCTCATTCCTGCCCCATCAATCTTCATTCCTGCCCCCATCAATCCTCATTCCTGCCCCTATCAATCCTCATTCCTGCTCCATCAATCCTCATTCCTGTCCCTATCAATCCTCATTCCTGCTCCATCAATCCTCATTCCTGCCCCATCAATCCTCATTCCTGTCCCCATCAATCCTCATTCCTTCCCCTGTCAATCCTAATTTTTGCCCCATCAATCCTCATTCCTGCCCCATCAATCCCCATGCCTGTATCCATCAATCCCCATTCCTGTATTCATCAATCCTCACCCCTGCCCATCAATCTTCATTCCTGCCCCCATCAATCCTCATTCCTGCCCTCATCAATCCTCATTCCTGCCCTCATCAATCCTCATTCCTGCCCTCATCAATCCTCATTCCTGCCCCATCAATCCTCATTCCTGCCCCCATCAATCCTCATTCCTGCCCTCATCAATCCTCATTCCTGCCCCATCAATCCTCATTCCTGTCCCCATGAATCCTCATTCCTGCCCCATTAATCTTCATTCCTGTCCCCATCAATCCCCATTCCTGTACCATCAATCCCCATTCCTGCCTTCATCAATCCTCACTCCTGCCCCATCAATCCTTATTCCTCATCAACCCCAGACATCATTCCTCACTGCCTCTTCTCTCATCCTCTAACACAACCTCTTCTCTAACCCCTCCCCATCATTGCCCCTGTGGTGCCCTCTCAACCCCATCACCCTCCCCATCATTGCCCTTGTTGTGCTCTCTCAACCCCATCACCCTCCCCATCCTTGCCCCTGTGGTGCCCACTCAACCCCATCACCCTCCCCATCCTTGCCCCTGTGGTGCTCTCTCAACCCCATCACCCTCCCCATCATTGCTCCTGTTGTGCTCTCTCAACCCAATCACCCTCCCCATCCTTGCCCCTGCGATGCTCTCTTAACCCCATCTCCCTCCCCATTATTGCCCATGTGGTGCTCTCTCAACCCCATCACCCTCCCCATTATTGCCCCTGTTGTACTCTCTCAACCCCATCACCCTCCCCATCCTTGCCCCTGTGGTGCCCTCTCAACCCCATCACCCTCCCCAACTCCCCTCCCTTTCCCAACTCCCCTCCCCAACCCCCTTCCCTCCCCAACCCCCTTCCCTTCCCAACTCCCCTCCCAACCCCCCATCTCAACTCCCTTCCCCCATCCCCCCTTCCGTACCCTTTCATCCAACCACCCTCAACCATTCCTACCCCAGCAACCTAATCTTCACCCCTCTTTCTCCTCTCTCTTCCTCCTCCTCTCTTCCACTTTCTCCTCTTCCTCTTCTCTGGTTCTTCAGTTTTTCTCTTCTTTCCAATAAATATTTTTTTGTAAATCTGGAAATATTTTATCAGTAATCAAAAGTTTTGTAGGTTTCCAACATTGATTTGTGTTGTGTCTTCCAGCTGCTTGTTGGTGTGTCCAGACGTGGAGGAGGGAGGGTGTTGTGTCTTCCAGCTGCTTGTTGGTGTGTCCAGACCTGGAGGAGGGAGGGTGTTGTGTCTTCCAGCTGCTTGTTGGTGTGTCCAGACGTGGAGGAGGGAGGGTGTTGTGTCTTCCAGCTGCTTGTTGGTGTGTCCAGACCTGGAGGAGGGAGGGTGTTGTGTCTTCCAGCTGCTTGTTGGTGTGTCCAGACGTGGAGGAGGGAGGGTGTTGTGTCTTCCAGCTGCTTGTTGGTGTGTCCAGACCTGGAGGAGGGAGGGTGTTGTGTCTTCCAGCTGCTTGTTGGTGTGTCCAGACCTGGAGGAGGGAGGGTGTTGTGTCTTCCAGCTGCTTGTTGGTGTGTCCAGACCTGGAGGAGGGAGGGTGTTGTGTCTTCCAGCTGCTTGTTGGTGTGTCCAGACCTGGAGGAGGGAGGGTGTTGTGTCTTCCAGCTGCTTGTTGGTGTGTCCAGACGTGGAGGAGGGAGGGTGTTGTGTCTTCCAGCTGCTTGTTGGTGTGTCCAGACGTGGAGGAGGGAGGGTGTTGTGTCTTCCAGCTGCTTATTGGTGTGTCCAGACGTGGAGGAGGGAGGGTGTTGTGTCTTCCAGCTGCTTGTTGGTGTGTCCAGACGTGGAGGAAGGAGGGTGTTGTGTCTTCCAGCAGCTTGTTGGTGTGTCCAGACGTGGAGGAGGGAGGGTGTTGTGTCTTCCAGCTGCTTGTAGGTGTGTCCAGACGTGGAGGAGGGAGGGTGTTGTGTCTTCCAGCTGCTTGTTGGTGTGTCCAGACGTGGAGGAAGGAGGGTGTTGTGTCTTCCAGCTGCTTGTTGGTGTGTCCAGACGTGGAGGAGGGAGGGTGTTGTGTCTTCCAGCTGCTTGTTGGTGTGTCCAGACGTGGAGGAGGGAGGGTGTTGTGTCTTCCAGCTGCTTGTTGGTGTGTCCAGACGTGGAGGAGGGAGGGTGTTGTTGTGTCTTCCAGCTGCTTGTTGGTGTGTCCAGACGTGGAGGAGGGAGGGTGTTGTGTCTTCCAGCTGCTTGTTGGTGTGTCCAGACGTGGAGGAAGGAGGGTGTTGTGTCTTCCAGCTGCTTGTTGGTGTGTCAAGATGTGGAGGAGGGAGGGTGTTGTGTCTTCCAGCTGCTTGTTGGTGTGTCCAGACGTGGAGGAGGGAGGGTGTTGTGTCTTCCAGCTGCTTGTTGGTGTGTCCAGACGTGGAGGAGGGAGGGTGTTGTGTCTTCCAGCTGCTTGTTGGTGTGTCCAGACGTGGAGGAAGGAGGGTGTTGTGTCTTCCAGCTGCTTGTTGGTGTGTCCAGACGTGGAGGAAGGAGGGTGTTGTGTCTTCCAGCTGCTTGTTGGTGTGTCCAGACGTGGAGGAAGGAGGGTGTTGTGTCTTCCAGCTGCTTGTAGGTGTGTCCAGACGTGGAGGAGGGAGGGTGTTGTGTCTTCCAGCTGCTTGTTTGTGTGTACAGAAGTGGAGGAAGGAGGGTGTTGTGTCTTCCAGCTGCTTGTTAGTGTGTCCAGACGTGGAGGAGGGAGGGTATTGTGTCTTCCAGCTGCTTGTTGGTGTGTCCAGACGTGGAGGAGGGAGGGTGTTGTGTCTTCCAGCTGCTTGTTGGTGTGTCCAGACGTGGAGGAAGGAGGGTGTTGTGTCTTCCAGCTGCTTGTTGGTGTGTCCAGACGTGGAGGAAGGAGGGTGTTGTGTCTTCCAGCTGCTTGTAGGTGTGTCCAGACGTGGAGGAGGGAGGGTGTTGTGTCTTCCAGCTGCTTGTTGGTGTGTCCAGATGTGGAGGAAGGAGGGTGTTGTGTCTTCCAGCTGCTTGTTGGTGTGTCCAGACGTGGAGGAAGGAGGGTGTTGTGTCTTCCAGCTGCTTGTTGGTGTGTCCAGACGTGGAGGAAGGAGGGTGTTGTGTCTTCCAGCTGCTTGTTGGTGTGTCCAGACGTGGAGGAGGGAGGGTGTTGTGTCTTCCAGCTGCTTGTTGGTGTGTCCAGACATGGAGGAGGGAGGGTGTTGTGTCTTCCAGCTGCTTGTAGGTGTGTCCAGACGTGGAGGAGGGAGGGTGTTGTGTCTTCCAGCTGCTTGTTGGTGTGTCCAGATGTGGAGGAAGGAGGGTGTTGTGTCTTCCAGCTGCTTGTTGGTGTGTCCAGACGTGGAGGAGGGAGGGTGTTGTGTCTTCCAGCTGCTTGTAGGTGTGTCCAGACGTGGAGGAGGGAGGGTGTTGTGTCTTCCAGCTGCTTTTTGGTGTGTACAGAAGTGGACGGAAGGAGGGAGGAAGGGAAGGAGAGAGGGATAAATGAATGGAAACTAATAAATAATATCTCTGAAACTGTAACAAAGGAATCACTGATGACAAATAAATACAATGAGGCTGTTTATGCACTAAAAGTGAAGAACCATAGGAAGGAACGAGAGGGAGCAACGAGAGGGAGCAACGAGAGGGAACAGCTAAAGGGAGTAACGAAAGGGAGCAACAAGAGGAGAAATTAGGTCAATTTTGCTTCGGCATGTGACCCACACCAGTCGACAAACACCCAGGTACCTATTTTACTGATCATAGACAGCAGGTGTCTTATGGAAACACATCCTAATGTTTGCCAGTCGTACCGGGGGATCGATCCCCTGCCCTCAGGGTATGAGCCTAGTGCGGTAGGGATCAAGCTACGGGACCCTAATACGAACGTAACTAGCAAGAACAAGGTGAAGCTATGAATATTTCAGTCTCTCTCTCTCTCTCTCTCTCTCTCTCTCTCTCTCTCTCTCTCTCTCTCTCTCTCTCTCTCTCTCTCTCTCTCTCTCTCTCTCTCTCTCTCTCTCTCTCTCTCTCTCTCTCTCCCAAAATTTATGGAGAAAACGTGACTAGAGCAAAAATAATTTTCTTCCTAATTCCTAGTTCAACTTGGGAGATAATTTCGGAAGTTGTGTATAAAAATCTGTGTAATGTGGATAACACACACCATCATTTACGGTCTGTATAGTTTTTGATGTCATTAATTTGCTCAGAACCACTGAACATAAAACTAAATTTTATAATTTGATTCGTTGAAAGCTAAAACATTTCCCGGATATTATAACATATATATATATATATATATATATATATATATATATATATATATATATATATATATATATATATATATATATATATATATATATATATATATACATATGTGTGTGTGTGTGTGTGTGTTTAATGTATGAACTCCGTTGGTGTAGAGTTAAATTGTAGCCTGATAGGCTTTGAACTTACCATACTACGCAGGTAACAGGCTTTAAACCTGTCAAACTACAAAGCTGATAGCCTTTAAACCTGACAAACTACAAAGCTGATAGCCTTTACACCTAACAAACTACAAAGTTGACAGCCTTTAAACCTGACAAACTACAAAGCTGATAGCCTTTAAACCTGACAAACTACAAAGCTGACAGCCTTTAAACCTGACAAACTACAAAGCTGACAGCCTTTAAACCTGACAAACTACAAAGCTGACAGCCTTTAAACCAGACAAACTACAAAGCTGACAGCCTTTAAACCTGACAAACTACAAAGTTGACAGCCTTTAAACCTGACAAACTACAAGGTTGACAGCCTTTAAACCTGACAAACTACAAAGCTGATAGCCATTAAACTTGACAAACTACACAAGCTTTAAACCTGACGAACCACAAAACTGACAGCCTTTAAACCTGACAAACTACAAAACTGATAGCCGTTAAACCTGACAAACTACAAAGCTGACAGCCTTTAAACCTGACAAACTACAAAGCTGACAGCCTTTAAACCTAACAAACTACAAAGCTGACAGCCTTTAAACCTGACAAACTACAAAGCTGATAGCCTTTAAACCTGACAAACTACAAAGCTGATAGCCTTTAAACCTGTCAAACTACAAAGCTGACAGCCTTTAAACCTGACAAACTACAAAGCTGACAGCCTTTAAACCTGACAAACTACAAAGCTGACAGCCTTTAAACCTGACAAACTACAAAGCTGACAGCCTTTAAACCTGACAAACTACAAAGCTGACAGCCTTTAAACCTGACAAACTACAAAGCTGACAGCCTTTAAACCTGACAAACTACAAAGCTGACAGCCTTTAAACCTGACAAACTACAAAGCTGACAGCCTTTAAACCTGACAAACTACAAAGCTGACAGCCTTTAAACCTGACAAACTACAAAGCTGACAGCCTTTAAACCTGACAAACTACAAAGCTGACAGCCTTTAAACCTGACAAACTACAAAGCTGACAGCCTTTAAACCTGACAAACTACAAAGCTGACAGCCTTTAAACCTGACAAACTACAAAGCTGACAGCCTTTAAACCTGACAAACTACAAAGCTGACAGCCTTTAAACCTGACAAACTACAAAGCTGACAGCCTTTAAACCTGACAAACTACAAAGCTGACAGCCTTTAAACCTGACAAACGACAAAGCTGACAGCCTTTAAACCTGACAAACGACAAAGCTGACAGCCTTTAAACCTGACAAACGACAAAGCTGACAGCCTTTAAACCTGACAAACGACAAAGCTGACAGCCTTTAAACCTGACAAACGACAAAGCTGACAGCCTTTAAGCCTGACAAACGACACTATCTGCACACACTATATGCGGGTGGCTTCATAATTTAAAAACTGTAATATTTATATATGCACACTCCTGCATTGTGTATTTATTCAAATGTATATAAACAAAAACGACCCTAATCCAACGGAAATGCTTTTCCCGTTGCGAGTGTCAACAGAAAACGGCAGCGCTCCAGCTTCTGTTTGCTGGATCCCTGCGGTCCCTGGACGTTTCAATAATATAAATACTTACCATATCCATTGTAAAAATATTCGCGTATATATGCAGTGTTTCAAAAGGTGGACCCATGATATATGAAATATATGTATTAAATTGGGTGCATCATTTTGAAACACTTCGTATATTCCGTTGGGAATTCTTCCGTTATTGGTTATCCGTTTTATTTTCCGTTTACGTATCCATGGGCGGTTACAAACCGTTGTTGCTCGATTTTCAACGGAGATTTTATGTTAAGAATTCCTCTTGTCGCCATTATGGTCCCCGCGGAGGTATGTATGCACCATTAAGGTTCTCGTGGATTTAAACACCGTTATTAATGTGCTTAGGGGAGTATGTTAGCACCATTAAGATCCTCAGGGAAATATGTTAGCACCATTAAGGTGATCAGGGAAGTATGTTAGCACCATTAAGATCCTCAGGGAAATATGTTAGCACCATTAAGGTGATCAGGGAAGTATGTTAGCACCATTAAGATCCTCGGGGAAATATGTTAGCACCATTAAGGTGATCAGGGGAGTATGTTAGCACCATTAAGGTGATCAAAGAAGTATGTTAGCACCATCAAGGTCCTGAAATAGGTATGCTGGCGCCATGGAAGTATGTAAGTACTATTAAAGTCTTGTGGAAGGTACATAAGCACCATTAAGGGTCCTCTCGGAGAGTGCAAGCGCCATTAAGGTGGTGAGGGAGATGTGGGAGTGTGTGGTGTGAATAATGTAGTCCCAGAGAGAGAATAAACAACGTTTTTATCTGTAGTTTCCCCTGTACCCTTCAATGAAGGGAAAGGGGGAAGGCCCTGATGGCTCTTCATGCAAGGAACTGGAGCTATCTTCCCTCCCTTGCATCGACCCTGATTGCATCCTCAACCCCCCCCCCCCCAGCACTGTATGATCCTGAAATGTAGTTGAGGATAATTTATGCCACAGCAGCAGCAGCAGTCGAAAATAATATGTACCTGTGGTGTACCTGTGCCTGGTCAAGCAGGCTGTTGCTGCTGGCGGCTAGCTGCCCCACATATCCATCACAGCTTGGTTAAACTTTCAGTTGGTGAAGATACTTGTCCAGTTTCCACTTAAAGACTTCTATATTTGTCCCAGCAGTGTTTCTGATATGTCGTGGTAAGATGGTAAAAAGTCTAGGACCACGGATGTTGATACAGTGTTCTCTTATTGTGCCCACGGCGCCCCTGCTTTTTACTGGGCTTATTTTGTATTTTCTCCCATATCTCTCACTGTTATGTTGTTATGGTAGTGTGCAGATTTGGCAACAGGCCCTCAAGTACTTTCCACATGTATATCACGTATCTCTCTCTGTCTCTCCTCTCCTCCAATAAGTGCATATTTCTGATTCCTAGGCGTTTCCAGCAACTTAAATGTTTTATTGGCTCTGTGTGGGCCGTAAATGATCTCTATGACTGGGTGGGTATTGAGAACTTTCAAAACAAGAGAAATAATGCCGATGGTGACACTCTTCAAATCGCTAGTGCTCCCTCACTTAGAATATTGCTCTGTGCTGACGGCCCCGTTCAGGGCAGGAGAAATATCAGAGCTGGAACAAATACAAAGATCGTTTACGGCTCACATTGAGCCAGTAAAGCACCTAAACTACTGGGAACACCTTCAAGTCTTGAACATGTACACCCTGGAGCAAAGGAGAGAGAGATACATGATAATATATACCTGGAAGTACTCGAGGGCCTGGTCCTAAATCTGCACTCTGCCATAACAACATACTGGAGTGAGAGATATGGGAGGAAGTGTAAAATAAACCCAGTGAGGAGCAGGGGTGCTGTGGGTACAATAAGGGAACACTGTATCAACATCCTGGGTCCCAGACTTTTCATCATCTTACCAGAAGATATCAGAAACACTGCTGGAACAAGTGTAGAAGCCTTCAAGAGGAAACTAGACAAGTATCTTCACCAGGTGCCAGATCAACCAGGCTGTGATGGGTATGTGGGGCAGCAGGCCTCCAGCAGCAACAGCCTGGTTGAACAGGCGAGCACCAGACGAGCCTGCCCCATGGCCGGGCTCAGAGAGTAGATATACTCTCGAAATTCTTCAAAGGTAAGGTAAGGTATATCTGTATTTGTTGCAGCTCTCATATCTCTCCTGCCATGGACGGAGTCGTCACCACTGAGCAGTACTCTAAGCGAGAGGGCACAAACGATTCAAACAGAATCACCATCATTATTATTTCTCTTGTATTGAAAGTTTTCATTATCCAACCCATATTGTTCTTTTCTTTCGTGACATTTGCCTTATTGTGGTCTTTAAAAAAATGGTCAGTTAACATTATCAGTCTCAGATCTTCCACGTGTACCTCTCGTTCTGTGTGTGCCACCAGTCCCTTGTGAGTGCCACCAGTCCCTTGTGAGTGTCACCAGTCCCTTGTGAGTGCCACAAGTCCCTCGTGAGTATCACCAGTCCTTTTTGAGTGCCACCAGTCCCTTGTGAGTGTCACCAGTCCCTTGTGAGTGCCACCAGTCCCTCGTGAGTATCACCAGTCTTTTTTGAGTGCCACCAGTCCCTTGTGAGTGCTACCAGTCCCTCGTGAGTGTCACAAGTGCTTTGTGAGTGCCACCAGTCCCTTGTGAGTGCCACCAGTCCCTCGTGAGTGTCACAAGTGCTTTGTGAGTGCCACCAGTCCCTTGTGAGTGCCACCAGTCCCTCGTGAGTATCACCAGTCCTTTGTGAGTGTCACCAGTCCCTTGTGAGTGTCACCAGTCCTTTTTGAGTGCCACCAGTCCCTTGTGAGTGCCACCAGTCCCTCGCGAGTGTCACAAGTCCTTTGTGAGTGCCACCAGCCCCTTGTGAGTACCAAGTCTTGTGAGCTGTAATCCGGTGTGAGCAGGTAACCATCTTACCAGGCAGCAGTGCCATAAAGCCTGTGAATGGCACCCATGTAATGCATAGAGAGCAGTATTGCCAGGCACTAGGTATAGTGCTTGTATAATGATGGCACTGGATATAGTGCTTGTATAGTGGTGGCACTGGATATAGTGCTTGTATAGTGGTGGCACTGGATATAGTGCTTGTATAGTGGTGGCACTGGATATAGTGCTTGTATAGTGGTGGCACTGAGTATAGTGCTTGTATAGTGATGGCACTGGATATAGTGCTTGTATAGTGGTGGCACTGGATATAGTGCTTGTATAGTGGTGGCACTGGATATAGTGCTTGTATAGTGGTGGCACTGGATATAGTGCTTGTATAGTGGTGGCACTGAGTATAGTGCTTGTATAGTGATGGCACTGTGTATAGTGCTTGTATAGTGATGGCACTGGGTAGTATAATGCTTGTATAGTGATGGCACTGTGTATAGTGCTTGTATAGTGATGGCACTGGGTAGTATAATGCTTGTATAGTGATGGCACTGTGTATAGTGCTTGTATAGTGACGGCACTGAGTAGTATAATGCTTGTATAGTGATGGCACTAAGTAGTATAGTGCCCTTATAATGATGGCACTGGGTATAGTGATAGCACTGGATAGTATAGTTTGTATAGTGATGGCACTGGGTATAGTGATGTCACTGGGTAGTATGGTATTTGTATAGTGATAACACTGTGTATAGTGCTTGTATAGTGATGGTACTGGGTATAGTGATGGTACTGGGTAATATAGTGTTTGTATAGTGATGGCACTGGGTATAGTGCTTGTATAGTTATGGCACTGGTTATAGTGCTTGTATAATGATGGCACTGGGTATTATGGTGATGGTATGGAGTTGTGTAATGATGGCACTGGGTAGTACGGTACTTGTTTAGTAATGGCACTAGGTAGTATGGTACTTGTATAGTGATGGCACTGGATAGTATAATGCTTGTATAGTGATGATACTGGGTATAGTGTTCCCAGACTTTCTACCATCTTACCACAACATATCAGAAACACTGCTGGAACAAGTGTAGAAGTTTTCAAGAGGAATCTGGACAATTATCTTCACCAGGCGCCAGATCAGGCAGGGTGTGATGGATATGTGGGTCAGCGGGCCTCCAGCAACAACAGCCTGGTTGACAAGGCTAGCACCGGACGAGCCTGGCCCATGGCCGGGATCCGGGAGTAGGAAAACTCTCGGAATACATCAAAGGTATATCCTGTCCACAAGATACACCGGCCATAATATATTTAACCCATTCAGAAGAGGTGCACGTAAATATTTGTCGTGTTTTTAACGTGAATAAAATTTTCTGACTATTTTTTGCATAAAATCGGCAGATGTGCGAATACCCACATGAATTTCACTCTCTAACGTCGTTAAATTAAGAGGCAAATTTTTTGCTTTAGACTTTCGAAGCCAAGAAACAAAGGCTATACTGCTGAGGCTTGTGGAGGTTGTCTAGTCCATTCCAGTATGCTGGGGATGGGTTAGACAAGGTTTGTCATAGGGCACCGCCATAGGCCAGTTGTTCCTAGAATCTAGTCCTGGTTACCGTGCACCAGCCGATCTGATAAGGCGTTCTCGAGTTACGAGCGATGTAAAATAGGACGATTGGAGGAATACAAAAAACAGGAATAATAAGCAATTAAAGATTCCCATCAAGGAATAATAATAATAATAATAATAATAATAATAATAATAATAATAATAATAGTAAATTTGGTGAAAAAGAAGCTAGAATATGAAGAAAGTGAAGTGAAAACATTAACTGATGTGAGAGAAACAGGAGATGACAGAATAGAGAAGGCAGGTAGAGAGATCAAGTACAGAGCAGTAGAGAGAGCAGGTAGAGAGCAGACAGAAAGAGCGTCCCAAGAGAGTAGAAAGAGTAGATAAAGAGAGTGAGAGTAAAGAGAGCAAAGGGAGAGAGAGAGAGAGTGAGAGAGAGAGAGAGAGAGAGAGAGAGAGAGAGAGAGAGAGAGAGAGGGAGGGAGGGAGGGAGAGAGGGAGGGAGGTAAGCATAGAGGGCCGGGTGTTGCAAGACCTGAAGGTCAAAGGTCATCGCCAGACACCTGCAGTTATGCCATCCCTGGCCTGCAGTGGTGACTGTCTCCATGTCCGTCTCTCCATGTCTGTCTCTCCATGTCTGTCTCTCCATGTCCGTCTCTCCATGTTTGTCTCTCCATGTCTGTCTCTCCATGTCTGTCTCTCCATGTCTGTCTCTCCATGTATGTCTCTCCATGTCTGTCTCTCCATGTCTGTCTCTCCATGTCTGTCTCTCCATGTCTGTCTCTCCATGTCTGTCTCTCCATGTCTGTCTCTCCATGTGTCTCTCCATGTCTGTCTCTCCATGTCTGTCTCTCCATGTCTGTCTTTCCATGTCTGTCTCTCCATGTCTGTCTCTCCATGTCTGTCTCTCCATGTCTGTCTCTCCATGTCCGTCTCTCCATGTCTGTCTCTCCATGTCTGTCTCTCCATGTCTGTCTCTCCATGTCTGTCTCTCCATGTCTGTCTCTCCATGTCTGTCTCTCCCTGTCTGTCTCTCCATGTCTGTCTCTCCATGTCTGTCTCTCCATGTCCGTCTCTCCATGTCTGTCTCTCCATGTCTGTCTCTCCATGTCTGTCTCTCCATGTCTGTCTCTCCATGTCTGTCTCTCCATGTCTGTCTCTCCATGTCCGTCTCTCCATGTCTGTCTCTCCATGTCTGTCTCTCCATGTCTGTCTCTCCATGTATGTCTCTTCATGTCTGTCTCTCCATGTCTGTCTCTCCATGTCTGTCTCTCCATGTCTGTCTCTCCATTTCCGTCTCTCCATGTCTGTCTCTCCATGTCTGTCTCTCCATGTCTGTCTCTCCATGTCTGTCTCTCCATGTCTGTCTCTCCATGTATGTCTCTCCATGTCTGTCTCTCCATGTCTGTCTCTCCATGTCTGTCTTTCCATGTCTGTCTCTCCATGTCTGTCTCTCCATGTCTGTCTCTCCATGTCCGTCTCTCCATGTCCGTCTCTCCATGTCTGTCTCTCCATGTCTGTCTCTCCATGTCTGTCTCTCCATGTCTGTCTCTCCATGTCTGTCTCTCCATGTCTGTCTCTCCATGTCTGTCTCTCCATGTCCGTCTCTCCATGTCCGTCTCTCCATGTCTGTCTCTCCATGTCTGTCTCTCCATGTCCGTCTCTCCATGTCTGTCTCTCCATGTCTGTCTCTCCATGTCTGTCTCTCCATGTCTGTCTCTCCATGTCTGTCTCTCCATGTCTGTCTCTCCATGTCCGTCTCTCCATGTCTGTCTCTCCATGTCTGTCTCTCCATGTCTGTCTCTCCATGTATGTCTCTTCATGTCTGTCTCTCCATGTCTGTCTCTCCATGTCTGTCTCTCCATGTCTGTCTCTCCATGTCCGTCTCTCCATGTCTGTCTCTCCATGTCTGTCTCTCCATGTCTGTCTCTCCATGTCTGTCTCTCCATGTCTGTCTCTCCATGTCTGTCTCTCCATGTCTGTCTCTCCATGTCTGTCTTTCCATGTCTGTCTCTCCATGTCTGTCTCTCCATGTCTGTCTCTCCATGTCCGTCTCTCCATGTCCGTCTCTCCATGTCTGTCTCTCCATGTCTGTCTCTCCATGTCTGTCTCTCCATGTCTGTCTCTCCATGTCTGTCTCTCCATGTCTGTCTCTCCATGTCTGTCTCTCCATGTCTGTCTCTCCATGTCCGTCTCTCCATGTCTGTCTCTCCATGTCTGTCTCTCCATGTCTGTGTCTATGTATGTTTCCGTGCGCCTCTCCTAGCTACGTTTATATTAGTTTTGAAACATGGTTGGTGATTTCCGTAGACTTTCTCGTTTAGTGAGAGACGTTGTTTACCTGGTGTTAGTTAGCGGGGGGGTCAGCGCCCCCGCCGCCCGCTCTCACATCAGGCCTCTGCTTGACTCTTTGATCACTCAGGCTGTTGCTGCTTGTGATTGCCTATCAACATTGTTCCTTCTTACCCTCAACTCTCACACGTCACTTTCATCAGTCATCTTCACTCTCACTTTCACCATTTTCACCTTCACTTTCAGTAGTAATCTTCAATTTCACCAGTCATTTTCACCTTCACTCTCACCAGTCATCTTCACTCTCACTTTCACCAGTCATCTTCAACCTCACCAATCATCTTCACCTTCACCATTCATCTTTACCCCTCACTTTCACCAGTCATCTTCACCTTCACTTTCACCATTCATCTTCACCCTCACTTTCACCAGTCATCTTCACTCTCACTTTCACCGGTCATCTTCACCTTCACTTTCACCTGTCATCTTCACTTTCACCAGTTATCTTCACTCTCAGTCATCTTCACTTTCACCAGTCTTCTTCACCTTCACTTTCACCAGTCATCTTCACCTTCACTTTCACCAGTCTTCTTCACCTTCACTTTCACCAGTCATCTTAACCTTCACTTTCACCAGTCATCTTAACCTTCACTTTCACCAGTCATCTTCACCTTCACTTTCACCAGTCATCTTCACCTTCACTTTCACCAGTCATCTTCACCTTCACTTTCACCAGTCATCTTCACCTTCACTTTCACCAGTCATCTTCACCTTCACTTTCACCAGTCATCTTCACCTTCACTTTCACCAGTCTTCTTCACCTTCACTTTCACCAGTCATCTTAACTTTCACTTTCACCAGTCATCTTCACCTTCACTTTCACCAGTCATCTTCACCTTCACTTTCACCAGTCATCTTCACTTTCACCAGTCATCTTCACCTTCACTTTCACCAGTCATCTTCACCTTCACTTTCACCAGTCATCTTCACCTTCTTTTTCACCAGTCATCTTCACCTTCACTTTCACCAGTCTTCTTCACCTTCACTTTCACCAGTCATCTTAACCTTCACTTTCACCAGTCATCTTCACCTTCACTTTCACCAGTCATCTTCACCTTCACTTTCACCAGTCATCTTCACCTTCACTTTCACCAGTCATCTTCACCTTCACTTTCACCAGTCATCTTCATCTTCATTTTCACCTCTTATTAACTTTTCTCACGACTTACTCTATTTTCCAGGTGAGTCCGTGTGACTTCAGAGTCCACTTGTGAGGCCTTGTGAGTATTATGAGTCCGTCTCAGCCACCTTGGTGAGTATTATGAGACACAATTAGACCCTTGTGAGCATCACTGAGTCCATCTTGTAAACCTTGTGAGTATTTATGAGTCCATCTTGTAAACCTTGTGAGCATTCATGAGTCCATCTTGTGAGCATTCATGAGTCCATCTTGTGAATCTTGTGAGTATTTGACTCCATCTTGTGAGTCCATCTTATGAGTATTTATGAGTCATATTGTGAACCATGTGAGTCCTTGTGAGTACAATGTGACTTACTGCACTTATTATGAGTGTGCGTATATGAGTCCATCTCTGTTATCTTGGTGAGTGTTACGGGACATGAGTGGTCCGTTGTGAGTTATGAGTCCATCTCGTGAACCACTGCGTACCAAAAGGAGAACATGGACCTAGTTCTGACCACTAGCACCAACAGCCTGTTTGACCAAGCAGTCAGGCGAGCTACCAGGACTCTAGAAACAGGTCACAGGTATTCCTGGAGCCTCGTGAGTACAAAATGAATAACCTTTGTTTAGGTGTACAAGTCGAGTGAGTACGTTCACCACACCTGTGAGTACGTTCACCACACTTGTGAGTACGTTCACCACACCTGTGAGTCAGCGTTCACAACACCTGTGAGTCAGCGTTCACCACACCTGAAGGTCAGCGTTCACCACACCTGTGGACCAACGTTCGCCAAACTTGGCATTTCAGATTCGCTACTCTTGGGCCAGGACGGGATAAGGTCACAGGTAACTGACCGTTAAACTGACTGTTAAACTGACCGTTAAACTGACCGTTAAACTGACCGTTAAATTGACCGTTAAACTGACCGTTAAATTGAGCGTTAAACTGACCGTTAAACTGACAAGTAAACTGACCGTTAAACTGACAGGTCCTCTAGCCAGTTAGCACTGACCTGAAAAGTACCATCACTCACACTCCCTTTCGTTACACGACATAGTGACGTGAGTGAGAGAGAGAGAGAGAGAGAGAGAGAGAGAGAGAGAGAGAGAGAGACGGACTACCATCACCGTCTTTCCTTCTAGCTATGCAACATAGATGGTGATGGGAGGGAGAGAGAGAGAGGGAGGTGCTACCATCACCTTGCTCACTCGCTTCACAACATTGAGGGGTGACGGAAAAAGCCGAAATTGTGATGTCAGAATTTTAAATTTTCGCTATAAAATTCCCTAAATTGGATAGCTAGTGTTGGAGGGTGCATTGGTAGAGGTGTTGGTGGGGGTGTTGGCTAGGCGTTGGTGGAGGTGTTGGTGGGGGTGTTGGCTAGGCGGTGGTGGAGGTGTGTTGAAGTGGTGGAGAACTTGTCAAGTTTCGTCTTAAAGACAGCCATGAGTTTTGTAGTTTGAAAAGTCGTGGGCATCTTACATTTTTGTTATCCCTTAGTGTAGTCATGACATCCATCCTTTTCAGTGAGGATATTTTGCAGTGTCTGCCGAGCCCCTAGTTTCCGTAGTGAGTGATTTGTGTGCGCAGACTCAAAATCAGCCCTCTAGGATTTTCAAGGTGCAAATTGATGTATCTTTCTTATCTGCGTTCCAGTGAGTACAGGTTGAGAGACTCTGAACGTTGCTAGTAATCTAGGTGTTTGAATTTATGAGTACTCAAGGTACTCTATACGTTCTCTAGGTCTGCAATTTCTCCTGCCTTAAAAGGGGCTGTTAGTGAACAGCAGTATTCCAGTTTAGAGAAAACAAGTGACTTAAAGAGTACCATCATTAATGGGCTTGGTATCTCTTGTTCTGAATGGTTCTCGTTATCCATCCTATCGTTTTCCTCGCGGTTGTGATAACGACACTGTTGTGATCCTTGACCGTCAGATCCTGTTATATTTGTCACTTCTAACTCCCTCATTTTAGTTTTTCGTTTTATTGTGTGTTTAGTTTTATACTCCGTTGTAGTTCTTCGTTTCCTTCATTTTTTCCATAACGGTGTAACTGAAATTTGTCCTCAATGAACATCATATTGTTGTCTGTGGCCCACTGGAAGACTTGCTTTATATCACCTTACAGATTTGCACTGTCCTCCATAGGCGCTACTCTCATACATTTTCTAATATCGTCTACAAAACATAATATCCCTATCTGTTACGGATACGAGAATGAGGAAAATGATGGGAGAAAGTACTGTGTCTTGGGGAACACAGTTGTTCATTGTGGCAGCCTCTGACTAAACTGTTTACTGTTACTCTTTACGTTCACTTTATTATAAAGTTAAAAACTCATTTGTTCATTTTGCCAGTTATTTATTTTGTGTACATTTAGTGATGTGGAATACATGACTAGTTTTTTATAGCATCGTTTCTTATTGAATTATAACACATTGTTGTGGCTCTGGTGGCCTGGTGGTTAACGCTCTCGCTTCACACGGTGAGGGTCTGGGTTCGATTCCCAGCCAGAGTAGAAACATTGGACGTGTTTCTTTCCACCTGTTGTCTATGTTCCCCATCAGTAAAATGGGTACCTGGGTGTTAGTCGACTGGTGTGGGTCGCATCCTGGGACAATGACCTAAGGAGGCCTGGTCACAGACCGGGCCGCGGGGGCGTTGACCCCCGGAACTCTCTCCAGATAAACATTTACAGATTTTGCAGGTTCTTATACTGCACATTTATTTATCAAGTTTCACCATTTCCTTGAATTATCATATTTACATATATCATTTCTTCACCAGCCTCTCCATATCTATCAACACCCCAGGGTATAGGGCCCACACCCCGGGTATAGTACCCACACCCCGGGAATAGTGCCCACGCACTTGCATGTTTTCTTTAATGGGATTTGTAGTATTCGAGTTGTCTGTAGTTCGTGTTTTATTCAAGGTATTGGTGCTAGTTATTGTAGCTTGTGTTTACATCTGGTCTTGCATAATTATTTTCCTCTGGTTTCTTCAGGTTATTTGATAACTTGGTTGTCTCTTATAACCTCGGAGGTATATGATTCTGCCACTGGAGAGGAAGTCAAGGACTCGGTCTGGACACAGTTTACTCATGAATTATGTGGTGTATCAGTGCTCAGGTTCGACAGGACACCTGACACCTTCTCTGTCTAAATTCAGTCCTGCCATATTTGCGTTTGTGTGTACTTGCAAGATCGTGTTTTATTATCAAGTTTCGACTGGCTTCACTCTCATCATTCTTTAATGTTGTTTCACTAACTTCTCTCTGTATACCTTGCAGCTGTTCACTCAAGGTCTTGGACTTGGTGTTTCAGCTTGTCTCTCACCTGTGTAAGGCTGGATAAAAAGGACCCCTAGTTTGCCTTGACGTTTCTTTGACAATATGTTGTCCTTGGAAATAGAGTGTTACCCTGAGCACAGTAAACATTTTGTTGAATTTTATTAGTTATTCTCTTTTTTCCTTTCAGGGACTTGCATTTAGTGAGAGCTACGACTGGACGCTGTTGATAGTTTGAGTGTGTGGGGAAAAGTGCCGCTTTGTTACAAATAAAACAAATTGCCTTTTTGTAATTCATTGTGGATGACAATGTAATATATGCTATTGAACATAACATCCTTTGGTATAACAGTTCGTGATATATAGGTATACATTATGGAACAAGCTATACAAGATGGAAAAAGAACCTTGGAGGGGAGTTGAATGATAGCTCTAGGTCTTTCGTGTTGCAATCAACATTTCATCAGGAGCTTACAGTGTTGCAGAAAAGAGAAGGAAGTCCAAGCAAATACATTCAGGGGAAAGTTTTTTTGCTGGAATGAGGTAGGAAGGCAGGAGACGAGTCTCCTGCCTTCCTACCTCATTCCAGCAAAATACGTTCCGCTGAACGAATTTTTTTGGACTTCCTCCTCTTTTCTGCAACACTGTAAGCTCCTGATGTGTTGATTGCAACACAAAAAGATCTTGAGCTATCATTCGACTCACCCCATGTTTGTTTTACATAGTTATACATATAAGCTGATATGATTTTTTCGATGTACTCTTTATCAAGCAACTCTGTCAAGTGTACTTCTCACTATCAAACAACTCTGTCAAGTGTACTTCTCACTATCAAGCAACTCTGTCAAGTGTACTTCTCACTATCAAGCAACTCTGTCAAGTGTACTTCTCACTATCAAGCAACTCTGTCAAGTGTACTTCTCACTATCAAACAACTCTGTCAAGTGTACTTCTCACTATCAAGCAACTCTGTCAAGTGTACTTCTCATTATCAAACAACTCTGTCAAGTGCACTTCTCACTATCAAGCAACTCTGTCAAGTGTACTTCTCACTATCAAGCAACTCTGTCAAGTGTACTTCTCACTATCAAGCAACTCTGTCAAGTGTACTTCTCACTATCAAGCAACTCTGTCAAGTGTACTTCTCACTATAAGTAGCTAACTTCGATTTCCCAGTAGTGACCTGTTATATCTGTTGAAGGATCAAGGGGGTCATCGCCCCCGCGCTCCGGTCTCAGACCAGACCTTACTAAAAAAATGTACATGTTTCACCATGTGTATTTTAAACTGTTTCATTACCTTATAAAATTCCCAGAGTGAATATTTCGTAAATTTACTACAAATCCCCCTGTGCACCCTCCGTAAATCCCCATGAATCCATTATAACTTCCCATAAATCCTGTATACCTTCCCCATATATCCTCGTATCTTCCAAGTGAATTTTGGTAATAAATTCTGTATAGAACTTTTTTGGTGATACGAGAGCAAATTATTTTGTTTGAAAGTGTTATAATTGTTGTTGGTGGTGGATGAAATTGTTGTTGGTGGTGGTAGTGGTGGTAGTGGTGGTGGTTGGTGGGGTGAAGGCTAGTGATTGTCTGGGTTCATGATGGGGTGATGGTGGTGATGCTGATAGTGCTGGTAATATTAGTGGTGGTGGTGGTGGTGGTGGTGGTGGTGGTGGTTATGCTGGTGATACTAGCGGTGGTAGTGCTGGTAATGCTGGTAGTGGTGCTGGTGGTGCCATCTGGATCAGTGCCAACATGAGTTTCCACTGCTGGTCTGCTGGAGAGCCAGCGGGGTGGGGCAGGGTGGTGGTGGAACAGGGTGGGGCAACGTGGGGTTGGGTGGAGTGGGATAGGACATTTTGGGGTGGGGCAGGGTGATGTGGGGCTGGGTGAGGTGGGGCAGGTTGGGGTGGGGCAGGATGGGGTGGGGCAGCGAGGTGAAGCTGAGTGAGGTGGGACATGGTGAGGAGGGGCAGGGTGGGGTAATGCAAGATGAGGTGGGGCAGGGTGAGGTGGGGTACGGTGAGGAGGGACAGGGTGGGGTAATGCAAGATGAGGTGGGGCAGGGTGAGGTGGGGCACGGTGAGGAGGGACAGGTTGGGGTAATGCAGGATGAGGTGGGGTAGGGTGAGGTGATACATGGAGGGATAGGGCATGCCTGTCTCATACCTTTAACCAGTTTCAAGGGTTGTACCCAGGCAGCCCGGCGTGTGTGTGTACTCACCTAATTGTACTCATCTAATTGTGGTTGCAGGGGTCGAGACTTAGCTCCTGGCCCTGCCTCTTGACTGATCGCTACTAGGTTCTCTCTCTCTCTCTCTGCTTCCTGAGTTTTGTCATACCTCGTCTTAAAGCTATGTATGGTTCCTGCCTCCACTACATCACTTGCTAGGCTATTCCACTTCCTGACGACACTGTGACTGAAGAAATGCTTCCTAACATACCTGTGACTCGTCTGAGTCTTCAGCTTCCAATTGTGTGTGTACTCACCTAGTTGAGGTTGCGAGGGTCGAGTCCGAGCTCCTGGCCCCGCCTCTTCACTGATCGCTACTAGGTCACTCTCCCTGAACCGTGAGCTTTATCATACCTCTGCTTAAAGCTATGTATGGATCCTGCCTCCACTACATCGCTTCCCAAACTATTCCACTTACTGACTAATCTGTGGCTGAAGAAATACTTCCTAACATCCCTGTGATTCATCTGTGTCTTCAGCTTCCAACTGTGTCCCCTTGTTACTGTGTCCAATCTCTGGAACATCCTGTCTTTGTCCACCTTGTCAATTCCTCTCAGTATTTTGTATGTCGTTATCATGTCCCCCCTATCTCTCCTGTCCTCCAGTGTCGTCAGGTTGATTTCCCTTAACCTCTCCTCGTAGGACATACCTCTTAGCTCTGGGACTAGTCTTGTTGCAAACCTTTGCACTTTCTATAGTTTCTTTACGTGCTTGGCTAGATATGGGTTCCAAACTGGTGCCGCATACTCCAATATGGGCCTAACGTACACGGTGTACAGGGTCCTGAATGATTCCTTATTAAGATGTCGGAATGCTGTTCTGAGGTTTGCTAGGCGCCCATATGCTGCAGCAGTTATTTGGTTGATGTGCGCTTCAGGAGATGTGCCTGGTGTTATACTCACCCCAAGATCTTTTTCCTTGAGTGAGGTTTGTAGTCTCTGGCCCCCTAGACTGTACTCCGTCTGCGGTCTTCTTTGCCCTTCCCCAATCTTCATGACTTTGCACTTGGTGGGATTGAACTCCAGGAGCCAATTGCTGGACCAGGTCTGCAGCCTGTCCAGATCCCTTTGTAGTTCTGCCTGGTCTTCGATCGAGTGAATTCTTCTCATCAACTTCACGTCATCTGCAAACAGGGACACCTCAGAGTCTATTCCTTCCGTCATGTCGTTCACAAATACCAGAAACAGCACTGGTCCTAGGACTGACCCCTGTGGGACCCCGCTGGTCACAGGTGCCCACTCTGACACCTCGCCACGTACCATGACTCGCTGCTGTCTTCCTGACAAGTATTCCCTGATCCATTGTAGTGCCTTCCCTGTTATCCCTGCTTGGTCCTCCAGTTTTTGCACCAATCTCTTGTGTGGAACTGTGTCAAACGCCTTCTTGCAGTCCAAGAAAATGCAATCCACCCACCCCTCTCTCTCTTGTCTTACTGCTGTCACCATGTCATAGAACTCCAGTAGGTTTGTGACACAGGATTTCCCGTCCCTGAAACCATGTTGGCTGCTGTTGATGAGATCGTTCCTTTCTAGGTGTTCCACCACTCTTCTCCTGATAATCTTCTCCATGATTTTGCATACTATACATGTCAGTGACACTGGTCTGTAGTTTAATGCTTCATGTCTGTCTCCTTTTATAAAGATGGGGACTACATTTGCTGTCTTCCATGCCTCAGGCAATCTCCCTGTTTCGATAGATGTATTGAATATTGTTGTTAGGGGTACACATAGCTCCTCTGCTCCCTCTCTCAATACCCATGGGGAGATGTTATCTGGCCCCATTGCCTTTGAGGTATCTAGCTCACTCAGAAGCCTCTTCACTTCTTCCTCGGTTGTGTGCACTGTGTCCAGCACATGGTGGTGTGCCCCACCTCTCCGTCTTTCTGGAGCCCCTTCTGTCTCCTCTGTGAACACTTCTTTGAATCTCTTGTTGAGTTCCTCACATACTTCACGGTCATTTCTTGTTGTCTCTCCTCCTTCCTTCCTTAGCCTGATTACCTGGTCCTTGACTGTTGTTTTCCTCCTGATGTGGCTGTACAACAGTTTCGGGTCAGATTTGGCTTTTGCTGCTATGTCGTTTTCATATTGTCTTTGGGCCTCCCTTCTTATCTGTGCATATTCGTTTCTGGCTCTACGACTGCTCTCCTTATTCTCCTGGGTCCTTTGCCTTCTATATTTCTTCCATTCCCTAGCACACTTGGTTTTTGCCTCCCTGCACCTTTCGGTAAACCATGGGCTCATCCTGGCTTTTTCATTATTCCTGTTACCCTTGGGTACAAACCTCTCCTCAGCCTCCTTGCATTTTGTTGCTACATATTCAATCATCTCAATAACTAGCTTCCCTGCCAGTTCTCTGTCCCACTGAACCCCGTTCAGGAAGTTCCTCATTCCTGTGTAGTCCCCTTTCTTGTAGTTTGGCTTCATTCGTCCTGGCCTTCCTGCTTCTCCCTCCACTTGTAGCTCTACTGTGTATTCGAAGCTTAGAACCACATGGTCACTGGCCCCAAGGGGTATTTCATATGTGATGTCCTCAATATCTGCACTACTCAAGGTGAATACTAAGTCCAGCCTTGCTGGTTCATCCTCTCCTCTCTCTCTTGTAGTGTCCCTTACGTGTTGGCACATGAAGTTTTCCAGTACCACCTCCATCATCTTAGCCCTCCATGTATCTTGGCCCCCATGTGGGTCCAAGTTCTCCCAATCGATCTCCTTGTGGTTAAAGTCACCCATGATCAGGAGCTTTGCCCTGCATGCATGAGCTCTTCTGGCCACTCTAGCCAGTGTGTCAACCATCGCTCTATTGCTCTCGTCGTACTCTTGCCTTGGCCTCCTGCTGTTCTGTGGTGGGTTATACATCACTGCTATTACCACCTTGGGACCTCCAGAGTGAAGCGTTTCCGCTATGTAATCACTTTCTTCTCCGCTGTCTCCTCTCTCCAGCTCATCAAAATTCCAGCGATTTTTGATCAGCAATGCCACTCCTCCACCCCCCCTTGTTCCCTCTGTCTTTCCTCAGGATTTGGTATCCCGTTGGAAAGATGGCATCTGTTATCATACCTGTAAGCTTGGTTTCTGTGAGAGCTATGATGTCTGGTGATGCTTCTTTGACTCTTTCATGCCACTCCTCCCACTTATTTGTTATTCCATCAGCGTTTGTGTACCATACCTTCAGTTTCCTTTCCAACACTGTGGTTTGGGGGGCCTGTGAGGGTGGGAGACCTGGTGGCATACTGTGGGATTCTATAGCTCGGTGTTGGGTGGAGGCTGTGGGTATGGATTGTAGTGTGTGTTGGGATGGTGTGATAGGTTGTATGGTTCTGAGAATAGTTGTGTGTGTGCTTGCCCTTGCTGTTCGCTTTTTTGTCCTCTCCCTCAGCTGCTGTCGTTCTGATTTTGTTCTGTCTCTGTCTAGGAGCACCCTCTTGTACTCTTCCGAGTATTTCAATCGTGGTTTCTCTTGGAGGATCCTGTTCCGTACTGTTTCCGTCCTGAGAATCAGCTTGATTGGTCGGTTTCTCCCCTTCGAGTACTCCCCTATTCTCTGAAAATTTACAATCTCGTCCATCTCTTCACCTATTTCCGTGATGATTTTCTCAATCTCCTTTCTTTCTTCCTGCTGCCTTTCAGTGTGTGTCCTTTCCTCTCTCTCCTGAAGCCCATGGATAAACTCTTGATTTTGCCCTTTCCTCCTCCCATTGCCTCACCCTCTGTGACTCTGGATCCTGCCTGTATGTGGTCAGTTTCTCCCTTGTTTTTTCCAGTGTGTGTGTGTGTGTGTGTGTGTGTGTGTGTGTGTGTGTGTGTGTGTGTGTGTGTGTGTGTGTGTGTGTGTGTGTGTGTGTGTACTCTGCTGCACTGGTCCGTCCATTAAGCATAGTTGCTTGTGTCACTAAGGTGTGTTGCTTGTGTTACTGAGGTGTGTTGCTTGTGTTACTGAGGTGTGTTGCTTGTGTTACTGAGGTGTGTTGCTTGTGTTACTGAGGTGTGTTGCTTGTGTCATTAAGGTTTGTTGCTTGTGTTACTGAGGTGTGTTGTGTCACTAAGGTGTGTTGCTTGTGTTACTGAGGTGTGTTGTGTCACTAAGGTGTGTTGCTTGTGTTACTGAGGTGTGTTGCTTGTGTTACTGAGGTGTGTTTCTTGTGTTACTGAGGTGTGTTGCTTGTGTTACTGAGGTGTGTTGCTTGTGTTACTGAGGTGGGTTGCTTGTGTTACTGAGGTGTGTTGCTTATGTCATTAAGGTTTGTTGCTTGTGTTACTGAGGTGTGTTGCTTGTGTTACTGAGGTGTGTTGCTTGTGTTACTGAGGTGTGTTGCTTGTGTTACTGAGGTGTGTTGCTTGTGTCACTAAGGTGTGTTGCTTGTGTTACTGAGGTGTGTTGCTTGTGTTACTGAGGTGGGTTGCTTGTGTTACTGAGGTGGGTTGCTTGTGTTCCTGAGGTGTGTTGCTTGTGTCACTAATATGTGTTGCTTGTGTTACTGAGGTGTGTTGCTTGTGTTACTGAGGTTTGTTGCTTGTGTTACTGAGGTGTGTTGCTTGTGTTACTGAGGTGTGTTGCTTGTGTTACTGAGGTGTGTTGCTTGTGTTACTGAGGTGTGTTGCTTGTGTTACTGAGGTGTGTTGCTTGTGTTACTGAGGTGTGTTGCTTGTGTTACTGAGGTGTGTTGCTTGAGTTACTGAGGTGTGTTGCTTATGTTACTGAGGTGTGTTGCTTGTGTTACTGAGGTGTGTTGCTTGTGTTACTGAGGTGTGTTGCTTGAGTTACTGAGGTGTGTTGCTTGTGTTACTGAGATGTGTTGCTTGAGTTACTGAGGTGTGTTGCTTGAGTTACTGAGGTGTGTTGCTTGAGTTACTGAGGTGTGTTGCTTGAGTTACTGAGGTGTGTTGCTTATGTTACTGAGGTGTGTTGCTTGTGTTACTGAGGTGTGTGGCTTGTGTTACTGAGGTGTGTTGCTTGAGTTACTGAGGTGTGTTGCTTGTGTTACTGAGGTGTGTTGCTTGTGTTACTGAGGTGGGTTGCTTGTGTTACTGAGGTGTGTTGCTTGTGTTACTGAGGTGTTGCTTGTGTTACTGAGGAGGGTTGCTTGTGTTACTGAGGTGTGTTGCTTGTGTTACTGAGGTGTGTTGCTTGTGTTACTGAGGTGGGTTGCTTGTGTTACTGAGGTGTGTTGCTTGTGTTACTGAGGTGTGTTGCTTGAGTTACTGAGGTGTGTTGCTTGTGTTACTGAGGTGTGTTGCTTGTGTTACTGAGGTGTGTTGCTTGTGTTACTGAGGTGTGTCGCTTGTGTTACTGAGGTGGGTTGCTTGTGTTACTGAGGTGTCTTGCTTGTGTTACTGATGTGTGTTGCTTGTGTTACTGAGGTGTGTTGCTTGTGTTACTGAGGTGGTTTGCTTGTGTTACTGAGGTGTGTTGCTTGTGTTACTGAGGTGTGTTGCTTGTGTTACTGAGGTGGGTTGCTTGTGTTACTGAGGTGTGTTGCTTGTGTTACTGAGGTGTGTTGCTTGTGTCACTAAGGTGGGTTGCTTGTGTCACTAAGATGTGTTGCTTGTGTCACTAAGGTGGGTTTCTTGTGTTACTGAGGTGTGTTGCTTGTGTCACTAAGATGTGTTGCTTGTGTTACTGAGGTGTTGCTTGTGTTACTGAAGTGTGTTGCTTGTGTTACTGAGGTGTTGCTTGTGTTACTGAGGTGTGTTGCTGCTTGTGTTACTGAGGTGTGTTGCTTGTGTTACTGAGGTGTGTTGCTGCTTGTGTTACTGAGGTGTGTTGCTTGTGTTACTGAGGTGTGTTGCTGCTTGTGTTACTGAGGTGTGTTGCTTGTGTTACTGAGGTGTTGCTTGTGTTACTGAGGTGTGTTGCTTGTGTTACTGAGGTGTTGCTTGTTTTACTGAGGTGTGTTGCTGCTTGTGTTACTGAGGTGTGTTGCTTGTGTTACTGAGGTGTGTTGCTTGTGTTACTGAGGTGTGTTGCTGCTTGTGTTACTGAGGTGTGTTGCTTGTGTTACTGAGGTGTTGCTTGTGTTACTGAGGTGTGTTGCTTGTGTTACTGAGGTGTTGCTTGTGTTACTGAGGTGTGTTGCTGCTTGTGTTACTGAGGTGTGTTGCTTGTGTTACTGAGGTATGTTGCTTGTGTTACTGAGGTGTGTTGCTGCTTGTGTTACTGAGGTGTGTTGCTTGTGTTACTGAGGTATGTTGCTTGTGTTACTGAGGTGTGTTGTTGCTTGTGTTACTGAGGTGTTGCTTGTGTTACTGAGGTGTGTTGCTTGTGTTACTGAGGTGTGTTGCTTGTGTTACTGAGGTGTGTTGCTTGTGTTACTGAGGTGTGTTGTGTTGCAACCCCTGAATGGGTTACAATGATTATTATGTATATGTAATGTATATTACCTTTTCATTTAATTTTATATTGCTTATATTTGCGATAGTAGCTAAATCGTAAATGTATGACTTTATATTATTATTTGACTTATATTGTTATTTAGCTTATGTTGTTAGGATGTATATAAAATGTGCTCAGTTAGGCTTGATTGTCAAACGACTGTAATTATCGCTTGTCGCTCGTTATACTGCCGGCTTCTGAGCTGCAGTTGTCCACGTAGCTATCACGTGATCGAGGGGGGGGTGTCCTCACCTCTCGTGAAGTAGTCAGTCTGCTGGAGACTCTCTTGCTGGTTGGACAGATTGTCTGTCTCATTATTCTTGTTAGTTCTGTAGAACTTTGTTCACAGAACATTGTATAGACTTAGTGATTTTCGACGTTGTACTGAGGTTGTGTGTCACATAGACACTCTGAGTATCTCAGGTCCTTAGCTATAGCTTCTGACCTAATTTTGTACTGGTTCCTGTGTATTGTCACAGTCACAGTTTTCCTATGCTGAACATAGATTCAGTATTATGGGAGTTTGGTAACTTTCGTGGAGGATCTGCAGATGGTCCCTACTTAGTGTCGTTATATTATCTCCTGATTCTGTGTCGCAGTCGCTTGATATTGCATTGCTATTGGGCTTAGCATTCTTTGTTGTTCAAGCAGACTGTTCGGGTTGCCAGTCGGTCAAGAAGTTAGTTTATTTGAGGACTTTGTCAGTCACTTGTTTAAGTCTTATTCGAGTCTTGAGACATAGCTAACTACTTACGAGCACTTACACGCATACACACTTGTATATATTTGTAATATCTTATTAAATGTTAATGTACCTGACGGTACTTAAGAATTATAAATGTGATATGTGCTTTCAGCACAATAATATTGAACTCGAGAGATTGATTTTATTTTGATTGCTGTATTTAATTTACTTTGATAATATACCTCTAGACAACTTATAGACTTAATAAATTTATTAAATTTTAATTTCTCTAGTTAGTAGCCTACCAGTTGTAATCCTAAAGCGCTATTGAACAATACTGATTTATAATGGATAATTGGACAAGGATACTGACTACTTGTTACGAAAACCCAGTAACAGGCTGGATGCTAGAAGGGCAGTCCTTTCTAGTATTCACTGGAGATCTCTATGCTTTTAGAATCGCGTTTTTTGTAACATGTTGCTTGTGTTACTGAGGTGTGTTGCTTGTGTTACTGAGGTGTGTTGCCTTCAAGATGAAAGGTGGAAGCCGAGACCTTCTGCAACCTTCCGAGGTGATCTTGAACCATGACACTGGAGCTACCTTCTCCTTCCTTGAATCAAACCTATTTATCTCCCATTGTCCAAGCTATACGGTCTTAAGATTTCCTTAATAGTAATAGTAATAATAATAATAATAATAATAATAATAATAATAATAATAGTGTAAGGCAAGCTGAGACAAAGAAGGTAATATTCTTTAGCTTATTACCTTCTTCCAAGAAACTGGAAGAAACTAAAATTCTTGTGAGATCTTTTGTGCTTAGTAATTATGCTTGGAGATTTGAGTATGAAGGAAGGAGAGAGGAAGAGGAGGACTAGGGAGAAATGGGCGTAAGTGGAACAGAGTATGGCGTAAGTGAAGCTTTGGAGAGGAAAGCTGGTACGGCTGGAAAAGGAAGAGAAATTAGAGGGTGATGGAAAGGAAGAGTGTTAGAGCAGAGTATGAGAAGAAAGAGGGAGAATATGTGAGAAGAAACAGGGAGAATGTGAGAGAAGAAAGAGGAAGCTTATTCAGTGACTGTTTGTTGATGTTTTTGAAAGTTGTTGTGAGTCGTGTTAGTCTCACACACACTGCCCGTGTCACAAGGTGTTGTGAGTCGTGTTAGTCTCACACACACTGCCCGTGTCACAAGGTGTTGTGAGTCGTGTTAGTCTCACACACTGCCCGTGTCACAAGGTGTTGTGAGTCGTGTTAGTCTCACACACACTGCCCGCGTCACAAGGTGTTGTGAGTCGTGTTAGCCTCACACACTGCCCGTGTCACAAGGTGTTGTGAGTCGTGTTAGCCTCACACACTGCCCGTGTCACAAGGTGTTGTGAGTCGTGTTAGTCTCAGACACTGCCGCGTCACAAGGTGTTGTGAGTCGTGTTAGTCTCACACACACTGCCCGTGTCACAAGGTGTTGTGAGTCGTGTTAGTCTCACACACACTGCCCGTGTCACAAGGTGTTGTGAGTCGTGTTAGTCTCACACACACTGCCCGCGTCACAAGGTGTTGTGAGTCGTGTTAGTCTCACACACTGCCGCGTCACAAGGTGTTGTGAGTCGTGTTAGTCTCACACACACTGCCGCGTCACAAGGTGTTGTGAGTCGTGTTAGTCTCACACACACTGCCCGCGTCACAAGGTGTTGTGAGTCGTGTTAGTCTCACACACACTGCCCGCGTCACAAGGTGTTGTGAGTCGTGTTAGTCTCACACACACTGCCCGCGTCACAAGGTGTTGTGAGTCGTGTTAGTCTCGCACACTGCCCGCGTCACAAGGTGTTGTGAGTCGTGTTAGTCTCACACACTGCCGCGTCACAAGGTGTTGTGAGTCGTGTTAGTCTCACACACACTGCCCGCGTCACAAGGTGTTATGAGTCGTGTTAGTCTCACACACGCTGCCGCGTCACAAGGTGTTGTGAGTCGTGTTAGTCACACACACTGCCCGCGTCACAAGGTGTTGTGAGTCGTGTTAGTCTCACACACACTGTCCGCGTCACAAGGTGTTGTGAGTCGTGTTAGTCACACACACTGCCGCGTCACAAGGTGTTGTGAGTCGTGTTAGTCTCACACACTGCCGCGTCACTAAGGTGTTGTGAGTCGTGTTAGTCTCACACACACTGCCCGCGTCACAAGGTGTTGTGAGTCGTGTTAGTCTCACACACACTGCCCGTGTCACAAGGTGTTGTGAGTCGTGTTAGTCTCACACACTGCCCGTGTCACAAGGTGTTGTGAGTCATGTTAGTCTCACACACTGCCCGTGTCACAAGGTGTTGTGAGTCGTGTTAGTCTCACACACTGCCGCGTCACATATGGTATATTACACCATTCATGATATTCTTAATAAGTTGCTTGTTGGGTCGACTCACCATTATCTGTCTATAGCTATATTATTATAATCACTAGGAAGCGCTAAACCTGCCAGGGTCATACAGCGCTGTCTACAGCTACAGTGAAGGCGACGGTCATTCATACAAGGTTGGCTCTTTACGTGTCTGCGATGTCTACAAACAATTAGTCGAATACAAAAAAATTGAGGGATGTTCTCATCCTATGAGTCATGTTAAAACTGACATCAGGGGAATTCTTTGAGACGATAGGGCATATAAAGCGTAGTAAGCACTTCATTATAGCAGTGTTTCGCTAAATGGAAGCTTTATCAGGTCATGCAGAAAACATGTAAACAACTCACGTGTCAGCTGGTCAACAGGACTTCATGCTTCTCCTGACCAAGAAAATACTGCAAGCAATCCATCCTCACAGTCAGGTAGTGATGGTGAT
Source organism: Cherax quadricarinatus (assembly GCF_038502225.1). Classification (NCBI taxonomy): domain Eukaryota; kingdom Metazoa; phylum Arthropoda; class Malacostraca; order Decapoda; family Parastacidae; genus Cherax; species Cherax quadricarinatus. The sequence goes on along the minus strand of NC_091296.1, from coordinate 9,306,349 downwards.
CCACGGCACTTGTCTGCTGCCCTCACATCAACACCCCTCAAAAAAAAAGGGGGGGGGGACGTTTTAACATTTATTTTAGTGCAAAAATAAAGATTTCAGACAAATCTCAGTTTATTACTTGTCAATATATATATATATATATATATATATATATATATATATATATATATATATATATATATATATATATATATATATATATATATATATATATATATATATATATTTATATATATATATATATATATTATATATATATATTATATATATATATATATATATATATATATATATATATATATATATATATATATATATATATATATATATATATATATATATATATATATATATATATATATATATATATATATATATATATATATATATATATATATTATATATATATATATTATATATATATATATATATATATATATATATATATATATATATATATATTATATATATATATATATATATATATATATATATATATATATATATATATATATATATATATATATATATATATATATATATATATATATATATATATGGTTGTAGCCATATGACAATATAAATATGTGATAGAAAGGGCATATGTATGTCTGGTGTAGATATACAACATAGTGTAGGAGTTTGTATATCGGGTGTAGTTATATAACTCTGTGTGTATATAAGGGTACATATATTTGGTGTAGTCATGTAACAAGGTTTAGGTGTGAGGGGTAGAGAGATGTGAGAGCTTCAGGGGTTGAGGCCATGACCTGGTTGCTGGAGGAAGGTGGGGTGCAGCGCGGTAGCACATCCCCCTTAACCCAGCACCGCCACACAGCCTCCAATTGACCATCTTACCCAAGTGGATATTCTGCCTTAGGCAACAGTGACTGTCTTTAGTGCTTGGACTGCTGCAGCTGACTGGAGGATTATTTTGCCAGTCGACTGGCTTGGGCAACAAACTGGCTGACACGTTAGCCCGCGGGCCAGTCACTAAGTCATTCAGCTAAAGGGTGTGCGACCATAAACTGGTTTTAAGTGGCGGGGAAGGTAGGGTCGGGTGGGTAAGTTGTGGATGTCCCGAGGGCAAGAGGGAAAGGGCACACCAGGCCTGCCAACCTCAACGAGCCGTGACTATGTTTAAATCTTTTTTGCATTCGTTACCGTGATGTAAAAGAATACAGTCCTGCGCAATCACATCCGCTCTGTCGAGCAAGGCGACACTTCGAAAATATTTCCCGTCAGTGGTTTGTAAAGGATTAGGCCTGGAAAAAATCTGGAGTGTTGGGAAGCGTGTCGGGTGGGTGTTTGGGTGGTAAAATTGGCGCGCACCAGCTGACGAGTCCCACGGGTCGCCTGTCTCTCCTACCATCAACATTATTATTATTATTATTATTATGCTTAATAATTCCCTTCTAACATGCTTCTGCCGCTCTCACACTGTTGGGCATCTCTGCCAGTTAATGTTCATAAATTAGCTGTGATGCGCCACACCAACCACCACGAAAATGATAACAAAGATAAAAAAAAAAATAATGAAAAGGAAAAAACTCGCAGGAATGTCTCTGGCCACTCGTGGTCTGGACTCCCTGAGAACCAGAAGGTATGTTAGTACTAACAAGCTTGTATGACTGTCACGCACACCCCGCTCTAGTTTCATGCACGGTAATATACAGTTTTCAGATACACATACGAAGAATCACGTAATTTAAAAAGTGCACCGAATTAACCACACATTTTCCTGATGTTTCAACTATAAGTTTTAAGATAAGGACACAACCTGTGCGTGTGTAACAATAACATTCTTACTGATGTCTGTTCTACAGAATTTGATACTGTTTATATACACTTTTAAGGGTGTGTATCATCTTGAAAATACTGGATACCCAAGCTGGCCGCGAGGAAACACGGAAACAACGTATAAAGTTATAAAAGAATGTGAACGAATAGATCAAGAAGTTTTTTTTACTTTCAACTGGGATAACAAGAAGCCACAGATGTAATTTAAGAACCAAAAAATAAAAGCCGAAGGAATGTTGAGACATTTTTCTTCACACATACAATGGTCGAAAAATGGAATGAATATAAAAAAAAGTAGCAAGTGCTACAATCATTGGAAAATTAAATAAAAACACATGATCATATTAAGGAAGAGATTCTTCCAGCATGGTTATTTATGCTCCAGTAGCTACAAATAGGTAATTACTCTAGTATTAATAGTAAAGATTAAAGTATCTTTTGTATACTGGTGACCTACAACATTAATAACCTTCGTTAAGCAAACCACTTGTAAGGTCAGGCTATACTTAATTAACCAGGGGATATACAACACAGGTACGATAGCGGTAGTTTAATCACTGGTACCCAGCATTGGTAAGTCACGGGGTGATTAATTAATTATACCTAGCACTTGTAAGTCACAGATTATATTAATCACTGAGCAGGTCATCATCTAACAAAAACCCACATCAGTAAAATCTTTCCTCTTCCCTGAGAAACAAAACATCACTGCTGCAACTTGTTAAAACATTTACCCAAAGTTACTTTTAACTCAAATTGAATATTTTTTTTTTACATAAATGTCTTTGATATTTTAATGAAGATATTGAGATAAGCTAGTTAAAAGTAACTTGTCCAGGGATAGTTTACCGTGTTAGTACAAGGATTCCATTTGAAGCTAAAATGAAGCCTACTAACTAGGTTTGCCACCAGCCGCATCACACGTATTATAACATTACAATAAAACTGCAAACATTGTATAGGTTAGAGCTGGTTAGATCTTAGTATATAGGATAGTAAGTACGGTCAACAATAAACAGTACGTTGAAAAATAATGAAAATTGTACGTGTGTCGTTGATGCAAGGCCCTTATGTTGCTTTCTAACTTATTAACTGATGTTTATTGAAATTACTAGTAATAATGAGTAATAAAATTAAAGTGTGAATCTGAGGACGGACTTGTTAAAGGGTAGGGAAGATTTCGTACATGGGTTACCATAAAACATGGAATTTTTAAGCAATAAAATTATTGATGTGCTCTAACAGTGAACTTTATAAAAGATGTCAACCAACACGGTAAAGCAATCAGAGGTGTCAGCCAGCACGGTAAAACAAATGTGTCAGCCAGCATGATAGAGACGATGAAAGGTGTCAGCCAGCACAGTAAAACAAATGTGGCAGCCAACATGATAGAAAGGTGTCAGGCAGCACGATCAGAGACGATGAAAGGTGTCAGGCAGCACGATCAGAAATGATGAAAGGTGTCAGGCAGCATGATAGAGCAATCAAAGGTGTCGTAAATGGGAGTGAACAACCTGTCTTAGTACGCGCTATTCAGTTATGGGTGAACTTTCTTTTTTTTATTCGCATTTACTTAAAAATCACACTACAGACAGTCTAGATAGAATCTCTAGCAAAACACTTCTAAGCATATTGAAGGTTTTTCAAGATTTTGGGCGGTATAAAATGAACGCGAAGAGTTTTGTGCAATTTGAAGTTCTGTGGAAAACTTTTCTTAAATTTTCTTGCAAGGATACTTGAACCGGAATTAAAGTCTCCTTGTAAGCTGCTTCCTCAGTGAAAATTTTTGTTTAAATATCTAAGCTGAAACTGTTTAAAGATAAACACTTAAGCTTGACATGTAGAATCCTTATGCTAAATTTGAGGCATAACTGAAAAAGAAAGAGTGCCTATTATTTTCTAACACTTCCAGATAAATTTCTTTGGTATTTCCTCAAATTCAGTATTAAATGTTTTTAATATGTTTAAAAGAAATTTATGGGACCAATTTCGAGAGTTTTCTACTACTACAGCTCGGCCCTGGAATAGGCTTGTCTGGTCAACCAGGCTGTTGCTACCGGTGACCCGGTGGCTCACATATCCATCAGTCTGGTTGATCTGGCACGTGGCAGAAGATTTCTGCACTTGTTCCGAGAGTTCCTGATATCTTCTGGTAGATTGTTGAATAGGCTTGTATCATGGATGTTGATTGTGTTCTCTTAGTGTGTCCATGGCGACATTGCTTTTCACTGGGTGTATTTTACACTTTCTTCCATATCTCTCACTCCAGTATGTTATGGTAGTGTGTAGACCTGGGACGAGGCCCTCCACTCCAGAGAAGACACATTCAGAACTAGAGGGGTTTCCAGTAATTTCAAGATTACTGGCTCTTGATATGCTATAAATGATCTCTGTCTCTGTTCCAGCTCTGATATGTCTCTTGACATGATTCGCATCGTCAACACCAAACAATCCACCAGTCGAGAGAGCATGAACTATTTAAACAACATCATGAAGATTGAGACACTTATGCAGCATATGGGAATCTTTATTCAGGAAACGTTTCGCCACACAGTGGCTTCATCAGTCCAATACAAAGAGGAAGGCGTAAGGAGAGGAGGAGAATGAGGTGATCAGTCCCTCAACCTGGAGTCGATGTGTTCAGTCCATCAATCTACAAGATTGATGGACTGAACACATCGACTCCAGGTTGAGGGACTGATCACCTCATTCTCCTCCTCTCCTTACGCCTTCCTCTTTGTATTGGACTGATGAAGCCACTGTGTGGCGAAACGTTTCCTGAATAAAGATTCCCATATGCTGCATAAGTGTCTCAATCTTCAACTTGTCGGTTTTTCAAACCATTCATCACAAACAACATCATCACCGGCAGTATTTCTCTTGTTTTGAAAGCTCTCATTATCCACTTCGTCATTTGTCTAGCTTTCACAACATTTATCTTATTGTGTTTTCTAAACAAGTCAGCTGACACTACTCCTAACTCCACAGAAGATAATATATACATTTATAGATCTAATTATGTTAGCTCTACGTTTTCATTTTTAACTGGTAGTTGGTTAATAGAGTCCAAAGCCTATCGATTGCATGAAGGTTATTAAATGCATGTAACCTGTTCACCACCAGTCAAGAATACTTAGTTTTCAAGTTGTGTATATATATATATATATATATATATATATATATATATATATATATATATATATATATATATATATATATAGAGAGAGAGAGAGAGAGAGAGAGAGAGAGAATATATTTCTCAATGTACATACTTTGAGAGGTGTGCATTTCAGTATACATATACACCGAGTTTGCTTCGGTCTTCAGTTCTGATAAAGATTCATGTTATACTTGCTGGTTGTTTACGCCGGAATCCTGCCTTAATGATGCTGGCAGTCAATAGGCTCTAAATTTTAAAGCCTACTATTATAAAGAAAATAACGAAGATTTTTTTTTTTTAGCCATGATATTTTTAAGCTGGAGTGATTATCCGTCTAGCTAAATCTGGTGCCAGCTAACTCTTGCACCTGGCCTAATTGGCTTTAAATATTATAGAAATTAAGGCTTTGCATATGACGTCACGGGTTACTTGTTGGTGATAGTGGATGTAAAGTGTTTGTGTGATAAATCATTTAAGTTTCTACTGTGGTTACGGTTTGTTGTGTTGTAGTAATGTCTGTTATTGTTACTGTTTGTTGTAGTAATTGTCTCTTATTATTATTGTTTGTTTGTTGTAGTAAGCTGTTTCTTACTGTTTGTTGTTATAGTAAACTGTCACGCATTGTTTGTTGTGTTGTAGTAAGCTGTTTCTTATTGTTACTGTTTTGTTGTAGTCAAAACGTCTACGATGGTTGCTATTTGTTTTGATACAAGATGTGGTAAAATTACAAGCTGAGTGAAAAGCTTTATTCCTTAAGGCACAATATTCCCCTCAGTTATCTTTCTCACATCCGACATACAGACATAAATCATAACACTAGAATTTGTATGAGAGCATAAACCATAACACTAGAATTTGTATGGGAGCGACATTCACTGAGTAACACAGTAAATCTCCAAGCGTATATTAACCAGGTCTTTCACTAACCAGAGAACAAAATGATGTTCAACGAGGACAGAGTTCAAATATTCCGCTGTTTTGAAAGTTCGAGTTGGGTAACCCTATTTTAGTGGTTATTGACAATCTTCGCGGTAGAAAGTTTACACTAACGGGCATCATGCTACGGGAGGCGGGTGAGAGCAGAGTTCATGAAGGTTCGTGACAGGTGTTTCAAGTGGATGAAGTAGAACATGCTTGTGGCAGCAGACAGCGGCAGCCAGCCGTACCCGGGCGGCGGCAGCAGCGTTGCCCTTTAATTTTGAACTTTCCCCGCCCATTTTTCATTCGAACAGTTTGCAGCCTTGATTGGAGCTGTTAGTAGTGTCGACGGTAACGTTCAAGCTGACTGTGAGCGGCAGTGATAGCTTTTAAGTAGAAGGTTTATAACCATGGTTGAACAGTTTCTGTTGTAGTCTTGGAGAATATGGTTGGTAGCTCTGAAGAATACGGTTGGTAGCCCTGATGAATACCGTTGGTAGTCCTGATGAATACCGTTGGTAGCCCTGATGAATACCGTTGGTAGCCCTGATGAATACCGTTGGTAGCCGTGATGAATACCTTTGGTAACCCTGATGAATACCGTTGGTAGCCCTGATGAATACCGTTGGTAGCTCTGATGAATACCCTTGGTAGCCCTGATGAATACCGTTGATCCTGAAGAATACTGTTGGTAGCCCGGAAGGATAATAAGTTTATTAAGGATATTGGTAGCCGTGATGGATAATGTTGGTAGTTTTAGCGGATACAGTTGGCAGTCTGCAGTAATACAGTTGGTATCCTTGAAGATTACCGTTGGCCGCCTCGGTATCTTTGGAGGTTACGGTTGGTAGCCTTGGAGGCTATAGTTGGTAGCCGTGAATGATAAGGTAAAGGCAACATTAGTAGTTATAATGGATATAACCTTAAACATACCAATAAGTTTATTTATGAACCGCAGATACATACCAGAATATCATCTCCAACACTAGAATATCTGATGACTACAGACAAATACGGGAATGAGAGGCAGTTAGATATGATTCTAGAAACAGAAGAGAAACTTCCTTATCCTCATATCAGACATAAACAGGGATATACACCACAGCACCATATCATCCTTTGCGGATGATACTAGGATCTGCATGAGGCTGTCATCTGCTGAGGACGCGGTTAACCTCCAAGAAGATATAAACAAAGTTTTCCAGTGGGCAACGGTAAACAATATGATGTTCAATGAGGACAAATTCCAACTACTCCGTTATAGAAAACTGGAGGAGATAATAACTAGAACAGAGTATACTACTGACTCCGGCCATACAATAGAGCGGAAAAATAATGTAAGGGACCTGGGAGTAGTAATGTCTGAGGATCTCACTTTCAAGGATCACAACAGTGCCACGATCGCACGTGCAAAGAAAATGATAGGATGGATAATGAGAACTTTCAAAACGAGAGATGCCAAGCCCATGATGATCCTTTTCAAATCACTTGTTCTCTCTAGGCTGGAATACTGCTGTACATTAACATCTACATTCAAAGCAGGTGAAATCGCAGATCTAGAGAGTGTACAGAGATTCTTTACTGCACGTATAAGTTCTGTCAAGCACCTTAACTACTGGGAACGCTTGGAAGCACTTGACTTGTACTCGTTGGAACGCAGGAGGGAGAGATATATCATAATCTACACTTGGAAAATCTTGGAAGGAATGGTCCCAAATCCGCACACAGAAATCACTCCCTACGAAAGTAAAAGACTGGGCAGGCGATGCAAAATGCCCCCAATAAAAAGTAGGGGCGCCATTGGTACACTAAGGGAAAACACCATAAGTGTCCGGGGCCCAAAACTGTTTAACAGCCTCCCATCAAGCATTAGGGGAATTGCCAATAAACCCCTGGCTGCCTTCAAGAGAGAGCTGGACAGATACCTAAAGTCAGTGCCGGATCAGCCGGACTGTGGCTCGTACGTTGGACTGCGTGCGGCCAGCAGTAACAGCCTAGTTGATCAGGCCCTGATCCATCGGGAGGCCTGGTCATGGACCGGGCCGCGGGGGCGTTGATCCCCGGAATAACCTCCAGGTAACCAGGAAACTCTAATTTCTTACATCAAGACTCCTTCACCAGCAGCCAGACGCCGCTAGAGAGTGATTTTTTGTATAGCTAAGATTTGTGTACCTATTATTGTAAGCTGATCCTCTCTTTAATGTTCATGTAAATAACTCGGTTCACTTTATTCCTGTTATATCTCCTTTTATTATAACTGATTTTAAGTTTTAAGGTTTAAATAATAAAATATTACAAGGGCCTCAATTGGAAATAAGCCACTGACTTTTTTTTCGGGGGGGGGGGGGGATATCCAAGGTAATTTACACTATGTATGATAATTGTATTTATGCGTACCTGTACCTAAATAAACTTACTAACCCACTGCAGCAACCATCCTGGACAAAACTCCATCCAACTGTTTCATCTCACTTCTGCCTAAGTACATAAGGTCTGGTTGCTCTAGGACTGCCGGACTGACCACCACCTACAAAGAGTGACTAACCGATAATGTCAAAACTACTTATACTGTCTTCGGTATCGTATTCTCCGCAACAGATATCAAGTGTTGCACTTGTCAGTTTAGCAGCGCATACAATCACTAATATCATAATATACTACTTTATATATTAGTGCCAGTAACCTTAACTACTGGGAACGCTTGAAAGCACTTGACTTGTACTCGTTGGAACGCAGGAGGGAGAGATATATCATAATCTACACTTGGAAAATCTTGGAAGGAATGGTCCCAAATCTGCACACAGAAATCACTCCCTACGAAAGTAAAAGACTGGGCAGGCGATGCAAAATGCCGCCAATAAAAAGTAGGGGCGCCATTGGTACACTAAGAGAAAACACCATAAGTGTCCGGGGCCCAAAACTGTTCAACAGCCTCCCATCAAGCATTAGGGGAATTGCCAATAAACCCCTGGCTGCCTTCAAGAGAGAGCTGGACAGATACCTAAAGTCAGTGCCGGATCAGCCGGGCTGTGGCTCGTACGTCGGACTGCGTGCGGCCAGCAGTAACAGCCTAGTTGATCAGGCCCTGATCCATCGGGAGGCCTGGTCGTGGACCGGGCCGCGGGGGCGTTGATCCCCGGAATAACCTCCAGGTAACCTCCAGGTAACCAGGTAACATCTATGCTATTGTAATTTTTTCTTGCGTGTTATGCATGAAATACCAAAATAAAAACTAGCACCCAGCGCTGGAATGTCACTTTCCATAAGCATCACGACAAAAGTGAACTTGGAAAGCAAGAGTTTAACTGCGAGGTGTTCCCAGCAGTAAATTATTTCTGGCTGTAAAGGACCCAGACATGAGGGAGCGATAAAACGAAAGGAATTCATCAGGAGACTTTTAACATGCAAATCTTGAAGAGATTAACAGAATTCTCCGAGGAAGGATCAGGTTCTCAAGTTTTTTTTTTATTCACGTGGTTTAAATTTGACCTCCCAACTTGTGGAATTATGAATAGAAGTCTGCGTTGTGCTGGTGTTGAAGCAAAGTTAAAATGATTTGGAAATTAACGTATCACTTGAAAATTCTTAATCAGTTTTTTTTTTTAGCTGGAGTGAGACAAAGAACGGTTTTTACTGAAAAGAGAATTTTTTTTTTTTTTGCACACATCAAACTCAATGTAACTACAGATATTGCAAAACTAAAGAGGATAGAGAGAGAGAGAGAGAGAGAGAGTTGCCAGATTGAGGGGAAAATCCCCATTTATGGAGGAATATGAAATCATGCGGAGAAAAATGGGAGAAATTTTGAATGAAGGAAATATTAATAACAAAAAAAGGCACAATACCGTGACTGGAACGATACACAAATAACCCGCACATAAAAGAGAGAAGCTTACGACGACGTTTCTGGTCCAAGTCGGACCGAAACGTCGTCGTAAGCTTCTCTCTTTTATGTGCGGGTTATTTGTGTAAGGAAATATTTTTAAACATGCAGGGGGGGGGGCGCACTTGGACAAAGTCCAAGTACAAAGTCCTTTGTAACTATCTCTGTAGCATTTTCCAAACTATCCAGATCTTAACCACAAATATTATTAATCAAGCTTTCTGACCCTGGTTGAAAATGTATGGTGACACCGAGAAGTGGATCAGTTCTGAACTGTATAAGTGTGTATCCACTTGTAATGTTGGCAGAATGCTGAAGAGCAAAGTGTGTGTCATTTACAGTAAGGCTGACCAGCTTACTCTACTGCACCTCCTTCACTCACTGGGTAGGTCGATAACCGGCAGATTTTGCATGGCTATCAAGCCTCAATAAACAGAAATATCAGTGTGACGATGGCACTACAATAGGCTGTCAAATAATTTTTGGTATGGAGACTAGAGCCAAAGAAGCCACTGGCTGGCGAAACGTTGCCTCAATAAACATTCCTAAATATTGCCCAAGCGTCTCGTTGTTCAACTTGTAGGTTTTCAAAACCATTTTCATCAGACCCTAGATGTTGTAAGGGTTCTTAAGTGCAGTGATGGTGAATGATAACTCACTGAGACTGTTTTACTAGTATATTTAGTAAATATGTGATAGGAAGCCCAGCCTGCAGTCTGATGTGACTGACTCAGGGCACTTGACTAACTGCCAGCGTATGCCCTCGCTCGACCCAGCCTTACGGTGGGGGCAGCGTCATAGCAGGTTCAAAGTATGCTGACCTAACAGTAGTATTTGAAAAGTCCGTGGCATCACGGCTAGCGTATCTGAAATATGCTGACAGAAAGTTCAAGGTTGACTTCGATAGGTTTATGTGGTCAGAGAAGTGGCAGATGCAGTGTAATGCAGACAAGGAAATAATTACGGCACTTATAAGCTAAACAATGTCTATAGGTGTTAAAGTGAATGGGAAAAAGATCTAGGAGTTCTAGTTAGCAGAAATTTAAAGTGTTTGCAATAAAGCTAATAGAATTCTTGGCTTCACATCCAACCTCATACTCAAGTTGCATTGGACTTGCATTCTTTGGAAAGTCGTAGAATTGGGGGAGATATGATTGCTGTGCACAAATGGAAAACGGGAATAAATAAAGATGTACATAGCGTGTTGAAAATATTTAACCAAGACAGGACTCGTGGCAGTGCATTCAGGTTGGAGAAATTTAGATTTAGAAAGGATATTGGGAAATACTGGTTTGGCAGTAGAGTTGTAGATGAATGGAACAAACTGCCAGGTAGCGTCATTGAGGGAAGAACTATGGGTAGCTATATAGACTGGATGGATACATGGGGGTGTGTGAATTGGACCTGCCTAGCAAAGCCTAGTAGCCCTACTGTAATGTTCTTTCGTTCTTATCCTCCATAGTCATATGTATTAATTAACGAAAAAATAGTTGGATAGGATTTATTTAAATTATTTATGTTCCTATTGTATTTATAGTTTAACAAGGTTTAACTATGTGGTTTAAATAATAGTAACGTTTTATACATAAATGTTATTATTAACTAATGATTGTGTTTGTCAATGCATGATCCATATTGCAAATAAAACCAATTATATTACTTATTATTTATACCATAAATTTATTAAACTACCAAATATAATTTTTAATAAATTTTCAATAAAATTCAGGGGAGGTCTGAATATGAAGGAAATTGAGTCGGCTATATGAGATCTATCTGACAACCTGGAGAGTGTGCAGGGAGGATGGTGGGAGAGTGTGCAGGGAGGAAGGTGGGAGAGTGTGCAGGGAGGAGGGTGGGAGAGAGTGCAGGGAGGAAGGTGGGAGAGAGTGCAGGGAGGAGGGTGGGAGAGAGTGCAGGGAGGAAGGTGGGAGAGAGTGCAGGGAGGAAGGTGGGAGAGTGCAGGGGGGAAGGTGGGAGAGAGTGCAGGGAGGAAGGTGGGAGAGAGTGCAGGGAGGAAGGTGGGAGAGAGTGCAGGGAGGAAGGTGGGAGAGAGTGCAGGGAGGAAGGTGGGAGAGAGTGCAGGGAGGAAGGTGGGAGAGAGTGCAGGGAGGAAGGTGGGAGAGAGTGCAGGGAGGAAGGTGGGAGAGAGTGCAGGGAGGAAGGTGGGAGAGAGTGCAGGGAGGAAGGTGGGAGAGAGTGCAGGGAGGAAGGTGGGAGAGAGTGCAGGGAGGAAGGTGGGAGAGAGTGCAGGGAGGAAGGTGGGAGAGAGTGCAGGGAGGAAGGTGGGAGAGTGTGCAGGGAGGAAGGTGGGAGAGTGTGCAGGGAGGAGGGTGGGAGAGAGTGCAGGGAGGAAGGTGGGAGAGTGTGCAGGGAGGAAGGTGGGAGAGTGTGCAGGGAGGAAGGTGGGAGAGTGTGCAGGGAGGAGGGTGGGAGAGAGTGCAGGGAGGAAGGTGGGAGAGTGTGCAGGGAGGAAGGTGGGAGAGTGTGCAGGGAGGAAGGTGGGAGAGTGTGCAGGGAGGAGGGTGGGAGAGAGTGCAGGGAGGAAGGTGGGAGAGTGTGCAGGGAGGAAGGTGGGAGAGTGTGCAGGGAGGAAGGTGGGAGAGTGTGCAGGGAGGAGGGTGGGAGAGAGTGCAGGGAGGAAGGTGGGAGAGTGTGCAGGGAGGAAGGTGGGAGAGTGTGCAGGGAGGAAGGTGGGAGAGTGTGCAGGGAGGAAGGTGGGAGAGTGTGCAGGGAGGAGGGTGGGAGAGAGTGCAGGGAGGAAGGTGGGAGAGTGTGCAGGGAGGAAGGTGGGAGAGTGTGCAGGGAGGAAGGTGGGAGAGTGTGCAGGGAGGAAGGTGGGAGAGTGTGCAGGGAGGAAGGTGGGAGAGTGTGCAGGGAGGAGGGTGGGAGAGAGTGCAGGGAGGAAGGTGGGAGAGTGTGCAGGGAGGAAGGTGGGAGAGAGTGCAGGGAGGAAGGTGGGAGAGTGTGCAGGGAGGAGGGTGGGAGAGAGTGCAGGGAGGAAGGTGGGAGAGTGTGCAGGGAGGAAGGTGGGAGAGTGTGCAGGGAGGAAGGTGGGAGAGTGTGCAGGGAGGAGGGTGGGAGAGAGTGCAGGGAGGAAGGTGGGAGAGTGTGGGAGCAAGGTGGGAGAGTGTGGGAGCAAGGTGGGAGAGTGTGGGAGCAAGGCGGGAGAGAGTGCGGGAGCAAGGTGGGAGAGTGCGGGAGCAAGGTGGGAGAGTGCGGGAGCAAGGCGGGAGAGTGCGGGAGCAAGGCGGGAGAGTGCGGGAGCAAGGCGGGAGAGTGCGGGAGCAAGGTGGGAGAGTGTGGGAGCAAGGTGGGAGAGTGTGGGAGCAAGGTGGGAGAGTGTGGGAGCAAGGTGGGAGAGTGCGGGAGCAAGGTGGGAGAGTGAGGGAGCAAGGTGGGAGAGAGTAGGGAGGAAGGTGGGAGAGTGTGCAGGGAGGAAGGTGGGAGAGAGTGCAGGGAGGAAGGTGGGAGAGTGTGCAGGGAGGAGGGTGGGAGAGAGTGCAGGGAGGAAGGTGGGAGAGAGTGCAGGGAGGAAGGTGGGAGAGTGTGCAGGGAGGAAGGTGGGAGAGTGTGCAGGGAGGAAGGGCGGGAGAGAGTGCAGGGAGGAAGGACGGGAGAGAGTGCAGGGAGGAAGGGTGGGAGAGAGTGCAGGGAGGAAGGACGGGAGAGAGTGCAGGGAGGAAGGGTGGGAGAGAGTGCAGGGAGGAAGGACGGGAGAGAGTGCAGGGAGGAAGGGTGGGAGAGAGTGCAGGGAGGAAGGGTGGGAGAGAGTGCAGGGAGGAAGGGCGGGAGAGAGTGCAGGGAGGAAGAGTGGGAGAGAGTGCAGGGAGGAAGGGTGGGAGAGAGTGCAGGGAGGAAGAGTGGGAGAGAGTGCAGGGAGGAAGGGCGGGAGAGAATGCAGGGAGGAAGGGCGGGAGAGAGTGCAGGGAGGAAGGGTGGGAGAGAGTGCAGGGAGGAAGGGGGGGAGAGAGTGCAGGGAGGAAGGGTGGGAGAGAGTGCAGGGAGGAAGGGTGGGAGAGAGTGCAGGGAGGAAGGGTGGGAGAGAGTGCAGGGAGGAAGGGTGGGAGAGAGTGCAGGGAGGAAGGGTGGGAGAGAGTGCAGGGAGGAAGGGTGGGAGAGAGTGCAGGGAGGAAGGGTGGGAGAGAGTGCAGGGAGGAAGGGTGGGAGAGAGTGCAGGGAGGAAGGGTGGGAGAGAGTGCAGGGAGGAAGGGTGGGAGAGAGTGCAGGGAGGAAGGGTGGGAGAGGGGGAGGATGGAAGGGATAGATGACATAGATAAATAAGTTGTAATAACAGAGGTGTGTCTGTGTACTTACCCCGTCAAGTTTAACCCCTATTTTATGGATTAAAATATTAATCGGTGATTTATAGATCACATGCAGCCTTTATGACCCGCATGTAGTGACAAGCTTTAAACCTCATATTAATAATAATAATAATAATAATAATAATAATAATAATAATAATTAATAAAATGAGAAAAATTGAATCAGGGAAACATGTATGGCCGCTGCTCCATTACACATTTGCTATATATAGTCTGCGTTACCCTTTTCCCCATACTTGCACTACATGTTTACTGCCTGCCTGGCTTTAAAGCTTTAGTCTGGGAAAAGATTTAAGACTTGTGTGGTGCCATTGCGTGGCTGAGCGGCCATGATGGGTGGCGAGGCTGTACCTGCAGTGTTTACAACCACCAGACTTAGTGGTGCTTGGTGTTTTGTGTCCTAGTGGGTCGCTGAGTGAGTATGTCTTTTAGGTTTTGTGATCCTATTCACCGATATGTTTGTGAAGGTCGAGTTCCGGCTCCTGCTCCCAACTTTTAACCTTCATCGCCCGTCATTACTAGTTTCTGGCCGCTTGAGTATATCGTTCTTAGAATTATGTATCCTATTTAAGGGGGCGGTCCCTTACCTCAGCGAAGAGGCTCTTGATTCGAGAACTCAGAAGGTACACCGCATACAAACATAAGAGGTCATCAAATAGAACGAAAGGAACGTGTGGAAGACCTAGGAGTAATTATTTTAGCTGACTTTTCTTTCAAAGATCACAATAAGACCAATGTCACGACAACCAGGAAGATAACGGGGTGAATAATGGGAACTTTTTAAACAAGGGACATAATGTCAAGGGTGACACTTTTCAAATCGCTTGTGTTCTCAGTGGGTAACGTTTTCTTTCAGGGCAGGAAAAATATCATAGCTGGAACAGTTACAGAGATCGTTCACGGCCCTCATTAAGGTAATAAAACATTTAGATTACTGGGGACGCCTTGAAATCTTAAATATGTACTCACAGGAGTGAGGGAGAGAGATACCTGATAATATATACCTGGAAAGTACTTGAGGACCTTGTCTCAAATCTACACACTGCCGTAACAACATACTAGAGTGAGAGATATGGGAGGAAGTGCAAAATAAACCCAATGAAAAGCATGGGCGCCGTGGGCACAGTAAGGGAACACTGTATCAACGTTCGTGGCTCCAGACTATTTACAATCTTAGGAGACATCAGTAACACTGCTGGGACAAGTGTAAGATAAGATAAGATAAGATAAGATTTCGTTCGGATTTTTAACCCCGGAGGGTTAGCCACCCAGGATAACCCAAGAAAGTCAGTGCGTCATCGAGGACTGTCTAACTTATTTCCATTGGGGTCCTTAATCTTGTCCCCCAGGATGCGACCCACACCAGTCGACTAACACCCAGGTACCTATTTGCTGCTAGGTGAACAGGGCAACAGGTGTAAGGAAACGTGTCGAAATGTTTCCACCCGCCGGGAATCGAACCCGGGCCCTCCGTGTGTGAAGCGGGAGCTTTAGCCACCAGGCCACTGGAAACTGGAAACTGGACACGTATCTTCACCAGGAGTCGGATCAACCAGGCCGTGATGGATATGTGGGTCAGGAGGATAGCAGCACAACCTGGTTAACCAGGGAAACAGCGGACGAGCCCGCCCCTCCATTTTGCCTCACTAGTAGGGTTATGTCCCGTTTTGTGAAATCCAGCTCCTTGGCCCTATTCTTACGTAGCTTTGGTGATGCTGAGGTGATTGTATCACTCAGCCTGATGGAAAGTGTGTCATATCAGGGTGCATTAGGTGACCCTCGTGAGACATAGGGCGGCCATCTGGCAGGATCACTGATAACAGCAGTACTACTGGAGGCTGCCTGGGGATCCAGGAGTGCCAACCTTTGGTGTATGACTGCAGGCATTCTTGCTGACTCGCCCACCGCTTCTGTTAGCGTTCGTTCTTTTGACTAAATAGGTGGTTTTACTTAAACTTACTCGGGCAATTCTGGTGGTGTCAGTCTGGTGTTGTGCATCAGGCAGAGTAAGAGGTGATTTCTAAGGAACACACTTCCAGTCTCCATGAAGGTGACTGTGGGTACATAGACCGGGGCGCAGGGGCCTTGACCCCCGCGGTTTCTT